>NC_089818.1:664418-699418 GCF_029633855.1 Hoplias malabaricus
CAAAAAATCAAAAGATTTGATTCTGTACACACCCCACTTCTGCAAGAGTTGGGATCTGTATTCAATACAATGAAAATAATCTGCAATTTCCTCATTTTCTGGAACCTCTGATAAACTTTTATTAGCACAAAGTAAAGACACACAAAACTTAAATATTCTAAAAACGTTTGTTTTATTAAAGTAGTTATTACTGTAGTTGGAGGGCGGAAAGGTGGTGCAGCAGGTAGTGTCTCTGTCACAGCTCCAGGGACCTGGAAGTTGTGGGTTCAAGTCCCGCTCCGGGTGACTGTCTGTGAAGAGTGTGGTGTGTTCTCCCTGTGTCTGCGTGGGTTTCCTCCGGGGTGTTCGGGTTCCTCCTATGCTCCAAAAACACACGTTGGTAGGTGGATTGGAGACTCAAAAGTGTCCGTAGGTGTGAGTGTTTGAGTGAATGTGTGAGTGTGTGTCGCCCTGTGAAGGACTGCAACCCTGAACTAAATGAATATTGTAGTTGGGAAAACCTTCTGTCTCCAAAACGGTAACTAGTTTTTATTGTCATTGTGAAACATATTTACAGTCATTTTGGAGCATTTCGATTGGTCCATTCTGCATTCAATGACTGCACATGTTTTTGTTTCCAACAGAGACATCATATGAGAAATTTACACATTTAGAAATGTTCGATCTTTTTGACACACACTAAATAAATGAGTAAATAATACTTGGTTTTTCACATCTCCATCGCGGTGTGAGATGACAGAACTGCTGAAGAAGAAATTAATACAAAGAGGTCAATGGAGACAAAACCTGACGTGTTCAGTGGCATGAGAGGGTACATAGTTCAGAGAAATTCACAAAATCCAGTAATTTCTCACTGCACTTCCTCAGAGACCAGGTCACATCTCCAGTAAATTTTCAGTTTCCTATTAAGCAGATGAATGGAGCAAAGAGACAAAGTAATCACGTCTGGTCCCAATAAAAGCAGCCTTCCAGATGGGCAGGGACATAATATCCAGTAAAAGAGCCTGGCTCTGACCCAATCACAACAGGCTAAGGTGCTGAGACATAGTGCAATACGTGGGTGGAGCCTGTTGTTGTGGTTAAGTTCATGGAAAAATAAATCATGTTAACAGCCAAAAAGTAGCCATCAATGGCTATAAAAGTGATTATTTATATTTTTACATCTGACATATTTGCATATTTTACTCTGACACATCCAGACCACTAGGTGTCAGTGTATCAGCTGTTTCTTAATCACTGGAGAGAAACACTGATTGCTCCTTTAATAATGCGGCCTCTGATCCTCTGGACTGAACTTGGCTCATGAGCAAGGCGTAAAAACAAAGGTCAGTGACCCCTGGCTGATTTGCCCCTGCATTTACGCAACATCCTGAGGGTCAGCGAAGTTTATCAAGGGCGAGCGTGGGCTAGCAAGGGTTAGCGACTGCCCCAGCCATCTGTTAACCTTCTGCAGCTGGTCATTAAAGCATTTTATTGCACAGTTAAGCCTCCGTGCTATCTCTGCGTCTCTGTGGTAACAGAAGAAGCAGTCTCAGTGCCGCCGTTAGGAAGATGAAGACCCAGAAGTTTGTAAACTGCAGCCAGATTTTTAAAAACTCAGGGGCTCAGGTGTGAGGCGATGGGATTGTAATGACTTTTGCCGTCAGCTGAGAGGGTCTTCTGATGCCATATCAAATTTTTATCACACATAATGGTCTCCTAAGGGCTGAACAGATGTTAAACAGGTACCACTTTCATTCCGGAGGGTTAGTCTCACCATTTTAATGTCAATTTCCGCAGTTTAAAAACCTCACAAACGTTCGGAACAGTCTCCTGGATGCAGATCTGCCGGCCCAGCACATGACGTGGGTTTGTTTTCTGTCAGGGGAAGCATAGCGTGCTCAATCTCACCTCCCTGTCCTGAGTTCACTCCCCACCTTTAAAACCAGGGGAGGTATAATCAGGACAGAGGAGAGAGCTAAGGGGCTGAAACTGATGTTGATTCTCTGTAAAAAAATTAAAATATGCAAATGTGCTGGTTTAGTAAATTTGATTCATTTCAAATGGCAAACTATCAAAAAAGAACACCTTTTCGCCAGAATTACACACTTGCTTCCTGTTCCACCTTAAATGGTGCAGCACTCTCTTCCACCTTAAACAGTGCTGTAATTATATTTGAGTGTCCTTTCACCACCTAGAATTGAAAATAAAGTTCTGAGACTCTTTCTAACCTTAAACGGGGCTCAATAACATTCCACCACTAACATTAACATGAATTTCCACCTTAAATCTTTCAGCCGCATTTTCCTTTGTGCTCTAAGAGCTGTTTGCCTCTGAAAAGGGACATGAGTTTCAACTCTTTAGCGAATGTATTTCCACAAAAACAATAAAATCAAGGTTTATACAGTTGTGAGTTACTGATTTATTGTTAAAGAAATCTAATAAAATGATTGCTATCTTATTCTCAAATGAGTTTTACAGCTTTAGAGAAAAGTAAACAAAAACAAGACTGCAGTGTTTATTGTTTCTTTAGGTCGATATTTGTTTTCATTTACATGTGTTGGCACCAGTGGCGGATGCTGGTCTTTCAAGGAGGGGAAGCTCAATTTCAGCCTACATCATAAAATGTGTCGGTTTATTTATACGTAAATTCTACCCTCCGTTCCTTTTTAAGAAAATGATCTGTGCCCCTGTCGTACCAACAAGGCGTCTTTTCCAGGGACTGGACTAGTGTCCTCTCAATGGCCAGCAGAGCTAGGCTGCTTAAACGGCCTTGGCCCATGTGAAGTGTGTCCGTCTGTGCTCCCACGGATCTTTACACCAAAGGATCGCTGATTCGCTCATTTCGCTGTCAATCAAAAAGGGATTCAGCCTCAGACACATCATCCAATCATCATGCAGAAGCTAAGCGTCCGGGTCAGCCGAGGCCAGCCCACTGCCCCATAGACCCCCAGAGACGCTGAGCGTCCGATGGGCGGGACAAAGCCCAGCATTTATCCAATGACTCGTCTCGTTTCGCTGCACTTCGCTGCTTCGCTATTGAACTCTGTGGACGCTGTTTAAAGCACTGTGAAGCTGCGGGAATGACTGAGAGGAAAGCCGCGTCTTTACCAGTGATAAGAAGCTGATTCTGAACAAAAGTTGAGTGCGTTGTAGTGCATATTTATTCAATGACATGTACACACAACAGTATATATTTGATCACTTATTTTTTGACATTTTAGGGGAAGCTGAGCTTCCCTTGCAGTCTTAGAGCAATCGCCACTGGTTGGCACGGTGGTGCAGCAGGTAGTGTCTCTGTCACAGCTTCAGGGTCATGGAGGCTGTGGGCTGGAGTCCAGCTGATGAACAATAATTAGTGGCTTAAAGGTGACGATTTGAAGTTATTCAAGCTGGAGTAGACAGTGAGCAGGTGTCCTCTCCACATGTCCGTTTGGACTCTACAAAGACCCCAAGCTCTCCATAAGGTAGATGATTACTTTTACAGAAATACAATGTATATATACATTGTCTAGACCTAATGCCAACACCTCTGTGTTTTTCTTTCCTTTCCTTGAGAAGCTAGTCTCCAAGTGGTCTTTAACCCTCACCAAACAGTGGGGAAAAAAAACGTCTGTTTTGTTGTATTTTCTTCTGATCCTGATGTTTACACTTGTTTCTAACTCAGTACACTGTCCCTTTAAATGCCAGATGTGTTAGGAGGTGGGAGCTTCACCCTGATTGGCTGTAGAGCGAGGCCGCCTCCCTCACGCCCCCTCCTGTGTTTAAAGGGTCTCAGTGGGAGGAAGGAGTCCGTTAGGCGCTCAGCTAAAAACATTGGTCTGTGTTTGTCCCACCTCCTTGGATGCGCATCGCCATAACGTGGCCCCTGATTGGTCTACGGACAAATGATTGACATGTCGTTGGAAAGTTTAGAGCCTATGCTATACGCTGGTGTGTCATGGGATATCACGGAGCTCCATGGGGATCGTATTTTGTTGATTTGTTTATTTATTTAGAAGTTGTACTATTTTTATTGGCCAGTACTCGTGACACAAACATGAGGGTTACTAACCAGCGGTTTGACAGAAAGACTCAAAGCTGGTGTCATTTTGAAGGGGACAGACAAAGGTAAGCACTGGATGCTTTGTTTGTGTGGGTTTTTCAGGCTTCGAGACGCCAATGTTTTGTTTTTTTTGAAAATGAGGTCTGGAGTTTGGAATAACTTGTTTGGTTTGTTTCTAATTCTGTAGTCGTACATTTTAGAGTATAATGGCTTATATCCTCCAGATCCCGAGAGTCTGCCCGTTCCATTGGTGCATGATATGTACACAATGACTCAAATAAGGCTCAGTGAAAACTCTGAATATCTGTACTCTTATTAATATTTTTTCATAACAACTTTCCTGGCAAGGTGGCTTTCAACCCAAAATACTTATGTGAAAGTGAAAGTATGTCTGAAATGGCAAAATGAATGAAAAGCAGAGACTTTAAGCTTTATTTTGGCACCTTTTCTGTGGATATTGGACCTGTAATACTTCAGAAATACGCACGGATATAAACAATGATTAATTAAGAGGTTAAACTTTAATCCCGAAATAGTTACAGTGGGCTTCTTACTCAAACATGCCATTCCACCTTAAAATATGCAGAGGTTCTGCATGAACACAAACAGGAGAAGGGGCTATGTGTTGCTGTGAGTACATTAGTTAATGATTATTTTAAAACATGTACATATACATATATATATAAATTCAGACAATGTTTCCTCACCACCTGCTAGCCGACAGCTCTGTTTGCATGCTGGAAAAAAGGTCCGATGTTTGTACGCAGCCCTGGCTCTGTTAATGTCATACTATGTCATTGGCTCAGGCACGGCTGACAAATGCCACCTGGAGGTTTGGATGCTGGAGACCCCTCCAAACATTGAAAAGCATGAAATGACTTGAGGATGTTGCTCTGTTCTTCATCTATAGGTGGGTAATATTGACTTGTGCTGTTACAGTTACATCACTGAAGGTGAACACAAACAGGGGGAGGGGCTATGTGTTGCTGTGAGAAGATGTGACACATGTTTAACTTTAGACAGCGTCAACATGTATAAAATAAATTAAACCATTTTAGAGGATTATTTCAATGTTCACTTCTCAGGTGTGTGTGTGTGTGTGTTTGTGTGTGTGTGTGTGTGTGTGTGTGTGTGTGTTTGTGTGGCCCCAGTGGCCCACTGGGGTTTCTCCTGCTGCTCTTGATTAACCAAACTTACACGGAACATGTGAAAACATGCACACACATACACACACACACACACACACACACACACACACACACACATTTTACTCTGTTGCATTACGTCTGTGGTGCACACCAGTGCCTGATTAGTGTGGCGTGACAGAGTACCAGCTGCAGCACACACAGAGAGAGAGAGAGAGAGAAAGAGAGAGAAAGTGCAGAGACTAAAGTGCACAGTGGAGTAAAACTATTACATTAAAGAAATAATAATTGAACTAAAATGCGGGGTCCTGCAGTAGGGCAGTTACACAGTGTCCACTCTCTCAGTTCCACTGACCACAGGAGCATTTTGTAATTCTACAGCTACAGACTGAAATTCAAAGTTTTTCACCCACTTTCCCCCTGTACCTTGATGGCCTCAGTGGCCCTGTGGTGGTCCTGTGGTGGCCCTGTGGTGGTCCTGTGGTGGTCCTGTGGTGGTCCTGTGGTGGTCCATTCCAGATCAGGGTGAAATGGGGCAAAGTATGCAGAGCAGCAGGTGGGCTGTAGTGTGCATTGAACCTAAATGGTCAGTGCGGCTGATGGACAGTGGGCGTAGAAACATGGGGGTAACTTATTTCCAGTATTATTTTTTAATGGAGTGAGCTCCCACAGCTAGCCTACAACCACATGACCACAATCACCCACCCACACACACACACACACACACACGCACACTTAGTTTTAACACACTGAGTGATGCCCTCAAAGATACAAACATTTAATTCACTCTCAGCAAGGTTTACTCTTGGGATGAGTCAGACGTGTGTGTGTGTGTGTGGGTGGGTGGGTGTGTGTGTGTGTGAGCACATGCATGTCTGCTTTAAAATTACTAAGACACGGAAACATGTACATTCACACAAAGCCACACACACACACACACACACACACAGACACACACACAACCTTTTCCTTTCTACACACCATAATGATACCCTCCATACCACACACACACAAACATTTAATTCACTTTTAGCATGGTTTACACTAAGGGTGAGTCAGGAGTGTGTGTGTGTGTGTGTGTGTGTATTTAAAACTACACAAACATTGAAACCACACGCATCCAGAAACACACACACTAAAGGTATTGTTATCAAACATTATTTAAATGTAATTATGTCATTATAATTACATAGTAATTAAACATGAAGTTCATTTACATTTAATATATGTCCAAGACTTACACTGACAAAGAGTGAAGAAATGTATGAAGTTGGCTTTCACTGATATACTTCACTTACCGTGTACACAAATAAAACCTTCACAATCGGCATCATACTATTTCGATTTTGTCTTATTTTTAATGTGGAATTGACTGCAATTTTCCACTGATCCTCTCTATCTGCATATTTCTCCAAACTCCAAGTGAGAAATAATTTATATTAATACATTTTTTAGGATCAAGTCAAAAATAAACAACTTCAGCCCTTAACTACGAAATATTGTGAAAAGGAGGAAGTTAAGGCCGTCAGTGAAACGTAAATCTCGTCCACATCTTACGCTGCTCTCTCTCTCACTTCCCTCTGCCCCAGAGCCTCAGGTCTGTGGCCAGTTTTGTTGCTGTTTCTGTGTTTTCCCATGTTTTTCTTAGTGAGGAGGTCAGACTGAGGTTTCCAGAACAGAGTTCACCTACCTCCTCTATCTCCTGACCCCTACCACATTAAAGAATCACTGCTGAAGTGGAGCTTTTCCTGAATAGAGACATACAGGTGTTTACAAATACAATCATGAAATCTAGCATGTTGTGGCCTGTAGGATCTAAAAAAAGAACTACCTCAGTGTAAATAAAACTGTGATTACTTAAATAAATAAGGAAATAACCAAGGAGACAGAACAGAAGAGACACACACATACACAGGTCGTCCTACTACATCACTTATGTGTTATTAATATGTTACTAATTGTTTGCTGAGTTTATTAATCCTCTATATAATCCACAGAACAAAATTGAGGGTGGACAAATATTACATATTTTCATATTTCAAATGACATCATTATCTCATCAGTATTCATGGGTTACAGTCACATTATTATTATTATTATTATTATTATTCATTCAATATCTGTAACCCTTATCCAGTTCAGGGTCGCGGTGGGTCCAGAGCCTACCTGGAATCATTGGGCGCAAGGCAGGAATACACCCTGGAGGGGGCGCCAGTCCTTCACAGGGCAACATTTACACTCACACCTACAGACACGTTTGAGTCGCCACCTGCAATGTGTGTTTTTGGACTGTGGGAGGAAACCGGAGCACCCGGAGGAAACCCACACAGACACAGGGAGAACACACCAACTCCTCACAGACCCACTCACCCGGAGCGGGAATCGAAACCACAACCTCCAGGTTCCTGGAGCTGTGTGACTGCGACACTACCTGCTGCACCACCGTGCCGTCCCATTATTATTATTATTATTATTATTATTATTATTATTATTATTATTATTATTATTATTATTATTTTGTCAAACACATCTCCTCTCCCTGCTCTGGAGAGAGTCTCACAGCACTCAGAAGCACAGAAGCCCACTGCCCTTTGCCTCATAACTAGGTGAAAGACACAGATATATTCTGTTAGCCATATTAGCATTTCAATCTAGTAGAAAACTGTCAGCTTATCAGACTCTAAAGTGTTTCTCACATATCATATGTATCTATTTTACAGGGTAAATAATCTGTTCTTACCATCCATGTGGTCTGAGAGTGTAACAGGACAATGTTTCATCATGACTGTGAACTATATTATTTCTCTGGTTTGGCTTAAAGTTTGATAAAGTAGTTCTCTTTGTCTGAAAATGTGAGGGATCAGTGAGTGTTGCTTAAGGCTGAGATCCAAATGACTACACCCTCCATAGGACACAGTTTTAGTGCAGAAATCATTATATTATGACCCACTTAGTGTGCTGTAGATAGAGCATCATTTTTATTCCACTGTAAGGTTCACATTTCCCTGTCAAATTAGTGTCTAATTGCTGTCTGTGTGCATTCATATTATTTTTATCATTAGTGATGTGCACTATGTAGGGAGTATGGTGCTATCTTGGACGCAGCCAGAGCTGCTCTACTGACTGACACAAACAATCAGACAAACAATCTGTTTACAAACATAACGTTGATAAATGGGTCAGCACTTATAGTTCTTTCGTTTTAATGTCTAAATGAGGACTAAAACAATGTAAATATCCGTTTTTGAGTTGTGTGTTCAGTAATGAGTAGATGCCCAATAATTATTAATATAGACAAAGCCAGTGTGTTTCTTGGAAGTTTTTCAGTGAATTATATACTGTTCATATCAATATTGGAATTACTGTATCGTATCGACCACAAATGTTGGCTGTATCATCCAGCCCTATGCACTGTCAAGACCCAAAAGGCTCCATCTTTGTTTTGGTTTGGGGTGATTGCTCCGATACACTTAAATATAAAGGTTATGACTTAGAAGAACCACATTTTTGCTGATACAAGATCAAGCGATAGGTTTTTAAACCTTCACTCTCACACATGGTTCCAACATGGTTCTTTATGGAACCAAAAAGTGGTTCTTCTATGGCATTACCCAAGAACCCTATGTAGAACCTTTTTAAATAAATTCACCTTGTGTAGGACTTTAGGTCTGGAGGAAATTACTTCCTGTCAAGGTCTTTGTGAGTCACTTGTAGTTCAGGTTGCTCTACACCCAACACACACACACACACACACACACACAGCTGGCTACTTTCCACCAATTTTTCCTCAGAAATCTCAGCAATTACTCAATGAGTAAACAGTAAACTTTACCGCTGCCGTTGTTGTGAATTTCAAAGCCCTTGATTCCCGTTAGAGACAGGCATTTGCAATGTTTCCGGCTCCATTTTGCGGGGGAACTGTGCTAGAGGAAAAGCGTCAAGCTTTAAGTGAGCCGAGCCGTGCCGAGGTGAGTCAAGCTGGATCCATGCAGTGGAAAAGCACCATATATGTATCCGTGAGGTTACCACCACAGTGACAGTTTTCCTAACAGTGCAGAGTGACAGGAATAGCTCAAGATATCTACTTTATACTATAGTTGTTTTTATCTACAACTATAAGTAGATGTCCTTTTTTAAATGGTGAATAACAATGCTTATATCAGTCATAGACAGTGCCTACGTATCGAGTGATTTCTAACACTGATTTTGGAGTTGTTCACGTGATCGAATATGAATATGTTACAAAAGTATGTGTTTTATTAAAAAAAAATAATGAAGCAATGTTTAAAAAACTCTTTTAGTTCTCCCCAGTCAGCTATGTACTGAATAGTTAATGAGTTAATGAATGAACAAATCCGAATGCAGTATAAATCATTCCTGTGAGTTTTTAATGGCATTCAACCCTTAGAAGTCAGCTGAGGTCAGGTGCTAATGCTGGGAAATTAGTTCTGGATCGCAAATCATTCTCAAGGTGTTAGACGGGGCTCTGTCATTGTAGAGCGGCTCAGTGCTGTGGGCAGAGGGGTGGCTTTACACAGTTGACACTGAGCATGGTGACTTTAAGCTGATGTGCTGTAAGTTTATGAGGGAGGAATTAATAAATGTTAGAGCAGACATTGGAATTCTAAAAGGATTATATATTTGCATTAGCTCATATGGGCAAACATGTAAAACACACACACACACACACATATGTTTAAAGTCTGTATCTTTGTTTATGTAAGTGTGTGTATGACTTTCCATCTCTGTTGATTTTCCATGTTTCCATGTACACTCAGCTGGGAAAAGCATGGAGCGTGAAGGGGTTTTAAGGCTCTAAAGTGCTGGGGCAGGTCCTAACTTTTTTAATCAAACGCGTTTAACGCCGTGTGTTGCGTTACTCACCTTGAAGAATGTAAATATTGATCTGCGAGTCAAAGTCAAGTTTGCTGTATCAGCGATGATTACGTCAAACGCTCTGTAAACGTGTGTCAGTGCTTTAAAGTGCTACTTTATCTGGAGAAATGGCACCAATCTGTGGACACACAGTTTAGACGCAGCGCAAATCAGTTGTTGATGTTGCTTTTGAGAGTTTTTACAGGCTGCTTTCCTGAGCCTTGGATAGATAACACAAGTTCTGTAGTCCAGATTCAAAGCCAGGTTCCTAACGATCCTGAATCTAACGATCACACAGTATCCCTTATTTGTAGGTCACCTCAAAAGTTAATTTAGACAAGCAGAAGGGTCTGAGCAAATTTAAACCAAGCCAAATCGGGATGGCCATAACATTTCAGTCAGGGCATCTTCAAAACAGCAGGTTTCATTGGGGGTTTACCAGTTTTCGGTGGTTGGGAAAATACCAAAAATGGTCCAAAGATGGACAATTGGTGACAGGGTTATGACCGACCAAGTCTTATTGATGCTCACAGTAAGCGAAGACTCAAGTGTCAGGTCCTGTAAGGCTCTGAGGACTCTCACAGAAACTACAGGACCTCACACTCAGGACTACAGATGGGTTCTTGCTGGGAATAAAGGTTCTGATAAAAATAAAATGTGGAGTGTTTCTCTTGTACCAGAAGTAATCAATCATCCAAGACATGTTTGGTAACATTAAGTTGGCTTTGTTAGTTTTGCACTGTAGCTACAAAGCTAATGTAGCTAAAGAGTAATGGGGTCCTAGCATGATGTCAACTGCTTGGAAACATCTTCCCACACTCACCTCAAACCACGTCAGATGTTACGTAAAATAGAAAAAACGTATTTTTATGGGATTTTTGACTCATATACAAATACAATGTATTATTATTGGCATTATTACATTGTTAATACAACGTTACTACAATATTGTTACTATTTTATTACCTTATTTAAAGGCAAAATATAAAAGCATAACATGTGAACATTTTTAGGATGTTTTCCAATATGATATAATGGCAGTACTGAGAGTATCCCAGTGTTGTTATTATTACTACAATATTATTTTTTTTATTACATGCACATAAACACAAACACACCAGACGTGTAAGAAAACCGGAGGGTCTTTCTCTTTTATCCCTCCCTGAACACCTTAAGGTTTACTGAGGGCTTTTCTAACTCAAAGGATGTGAGACGCAGGTTTTCGCTCATTAACTTGTGGAAAACATGTTACGAGAAAGTGTTTAAACATCGGTAATTCTGCTTCAAAGGACAGCAGTGTATAGTAAAAATTACTAACTAAACCACACATCCTGCGACACGTGAACGTCATACACCACCAAAATAAAGTTGATATATAAATTAATATCTAATAATCTTCTAATAATGTTTACATGACAAAAACCAACAAACAAAAATACATATTCTGTCAAATTACTATGTGAATTTATTGATTAAATTGATTTTTATTGATTTGATATGTAATAACACCTTCATAACAATGTAAATGCTCGTGATGTATTGCCGTTACAGATAATTTACAGAATAATTTACAGATAAGTTACAGAAGTACCACTTCTGTAAACACACGCGTAATTGCATGTAATTATGCAGTAATTACATGTATTACCTCTTAAGTTGATTGATGTGTATTTGCGTGAGCATTTTTGTGCTGTGATTTGAAGTCCATTTAAATGAAAACCTTCACAATTAGTAATTAAATTATAAAGTATATCAAATATAGCAATTACACAGTTGTTACAAACCATTTCATGTAAGACCTGTTTTTAAAGCAGTCCAATATCTGTTTTTTTACACTGAAGCTGTGACTCACAGTCATCAGGAATATACGCTCTTGCATCAGGGCATATCCCTGAGGTCACACATACCCTAGATATTATTTAGAGATTTAAGGAAGAATGAATCTGCAGGTATTTTGGGGATTTGTAGCATTCCACCATCTTCACCACACTCTCGTTATTTGTATCATCGTCATCATCATCATCTTTATCATTTCCTCTGAACATCTTCACCACTATATGACTTTACATTTTCCAGTTTATTTGGGACATGTCTGAGGTCTGTGTTCATTCACCACTCACTTAACCCATTCTCCTTTAGCTCCAGATGTGTGTGAGGAGCTCCAGATGTTCTCTCTCCCTCTCTCTCTTGGGTTCACCTTTGAGCTGATGTGTGGTTCTAATGATGTAAACAGCTCTTTCGACTTTAATTCCGCTCAATGTGGTGTTGTGTTTTCTTTCTTTTTGTTTTTCTGGCCTTTAGGGGACACTTCTAATCAGACAGTTCTCTATGTGCATATGCTTAATGCAGTATCGTGTGTAAAACATGTAATACACGTGTCTGCCAACATGGGCCAAAAATGTGATGTTTTTCTGCTACTAAAGTAAGAAAGATATACACTGACACTACCCCTACACATAGAATGCAGGGTTAGTATTAGCGCTAGGATTCTCATGGTGCCTAGTGTTGAGGTTAGGGTTAGTGTGATGCTTAGTTTTGAGGTTACACACTTAACATGGGTTCTATATGGTACCAAAAAAGGGTTCTTCTTTTGTTACGATGTTAATCATGTGAAAGCTTCTTTGAAGGACCATTTTCTTAACTAAAGAATCCTTGTAAAACCATCATTTATAAGTGTGTAGGGTTAGGGTCATGCCTAATGTTGATAAGGGTTGGGGTGATTGCTAATCTTGAGGTTAACAAACCGCATTTGTATTTTCAAATGACATTTTCCCACTCCATGGTACCTACTCCACTCGGTTCTACTCGCTTTTTGGTACCGAGCATTGGTTTACCACTACCACAGGCCCCACCCTCCAGCCCCATAAACAAATAACATTGTCTGATCTGCAAGCTTTGGAAACCACAACAACAGCAGAGATAACGTTAAGTGTTGTTTACTTTGTGCTTTTAGCCTCTGTAATTCAGTTCAGACAGGTCAGTGTAGTTTTTTCATTCTTAGTTGTGCTATCGAGCTCTCACTAGAATTTTTACTGGACTCTAATCAAAAGAGCATTTGAAGCTCTTCAAAAGACCAGGGCTGAATTTACAAGCTGCCGTTGTGAGTCAGATAAAAACAAATTTAATTTCCACTGTAGCTTGTAGATTTTGCAAATGGCTAGTTTGCGCTGGATGTCTGCATTTCATCGGCCAATCAGTGCTCTGCAAGGAACCGTGAGTGAGCAGGGTATAACCAGTTCCAGGTAACAAATTCACCAGATCGAAAAGCAAAAAATCTGAGTAGAGCCTAGTGAAGTCGAGTAGGTACCATGCAATGGCAAATTGCCATAAGTTATGCAGCCTTTTGTTTCGACCTTAGTTTGACACCATGCAATTCAGTAAAATCCAGCAAGTCTCTGCTCTCCACAGCAGGCTGCAGTTATGCCCCCAGGTATGTAAACACACTCTCTGGACCCCTGGAGAACAGCTTCCTGAAGTGTCCCCAGAGCTGAGGGGCTGCAGGGAGCTTCCTGACCCACAAACACCACAGCTGGATCACCACACTGCAAAAAGTAATGTATATAAGGGCACTATGTTGAATGCCAGTTGTGGGGTGGGGGTTATAAAAGCTGCTGTAAGGGTCTGAAGAGTAAAATCCAGTGTAGCATTTAAGTCCTAACCTTAACCCAAGCTGAAGAAGGTTTTTCTGTTAGGTATCACATTTTAAACAAGGCTCTCTCTCTCTCTCTCTCTCTCTCTCTCTCTCTCTCTGTCTCTGTCTGTCTCTCTCTCTCTCTTTCTATCTCTCTCTCTCTCTCTGTCTCTCTCTCTTTCTCTGCTGAACGTCAGAACATAGCAGTAAAAGGTAAAAGCCCAGAAGTTAACATTTAACAAATGGTTGAAGGGTGCTAACTCCTTGCTGGTGGCTGACTGGACCTTAAAACTGACCCTGAGGTCACTTCATCTGACGTCACTGAGTGCGTTTGAAGTTAACGATGGTCCATTTGGCTCCTGATGAACTTGGTGTGTTGAAATTGTATTTTTTCTAAAGTTTTTGGGTCATGTCTAAACACCAAGCTGTGCCTCAAAGCCAAGGCTGCAGCTGAGGTAGGGTTAGTACATGAAAGACACTTATGAATTCATTTATTTATTATTATTATTGTCATACATACATACATACATACAGCTTCTTTTCCGCTTTTCCGTTTCAGGGCCGTGGTGGCAACAGGGCGAGCAAAGAAACCCAGACGTCTCTGTCCCTTGCAACATCCACCAATTCCTCCTGGGGGATCCCAAGGCATTCCCAGGCCAGCCGGGAGATATAATCCCTCCGGCGTGTCCTGGGTCTACCCCAGGGCCTCCTTCCAGTTGGACGTGCCTGGTATACCTCCAGTGGGAGGCGTCCAGGAGGCATCCTGATCAAATGCCCAAACCACCTCAACTGACTTCTCTCAACGCGAAGGAGCAGCGACTCTACTCTGAGCTCCTCCCTAGTCACTGAGCTCCTCACCCGATCACGGAGAGTACGCCCAGCGACCCGTCGGAGAAAGCTCATTTCGGCCGCTTGTATCCGCGATCTTGTTCTTTCGGTCATTACCCAGAGCTCATGACCATAGGTGAGAGTGGGAACGTAGACTGACTGGTAAATTGAGAGCTTTGCTTAATGGCTTAGCTCTCTCTTCACCACAACGGTGCGGTACAGTGACCGCATTACTGCAGACGCTGCACCTATCCTACGGTCTATCTCACCATCCCTCTTCCCATCACTCGTGAACAAGAACCCGAGATACTTGAACTCCTTCACTTGGGGCAGGTTCTCGCCCCTTACCTGAAGGGAGCATGCCATCTGTTTCCGGGAGATAACCATGGCCTCAGACTTGGAGGTGCTGATCCGCATACCCACCGCTTCACACTCGGCTGCAAACTGCTCAAGTATACGCTGGAGGCCTCTGTGCGAAGAAGCCAGAAGAACAACATCGTCCGCAAAAAGCAGAGATGCTACCTCCTGAGCTCCTTGACGGAAGCCCTCCTGCCCCAGGCATGCCCACACTGAACAAGCCTGACTTACTACCAAGGATGCGAACACAACTCAAACTCTGAGAGTACAAGGACCGTACGGCTCGCCGGAGCGACCCTGGCACCCCATACTCCCGGAGCATCTCCCACAGAATCTCTAGGGGAACACGGTCATATGCCTTCTACAAATCCACAAAGCATGTGCAGAGTGGAGTAGCAAATTCCCACGCCCCCTCAATCATCTGTGAAAAAGTAAAGAATTGGTCCATAGTTCCACGGCCAGGACGAAATCCGCATTGTTCCTCCAAAATCCTAGGTTCAACTATCGGAAGGATTCTCATTTCCAGCACCTTGGCATAGATTTTCCCCGGGAGGCTGAGAAGTGTAATGCCACAATAATTGGCACACTTTCTCCGGTCCCCTTATTTGCAAATAGGAACCACCACCCCGGTTTGCCAATTCAAAGGCACCGTTCCTGAGGTCCATGCAATATTGTATAGGCGTGTCATTCAAGACAGCCCCACAGTATCGAGTGCCTTCAGTAACTCTGGGCGAATCTCATCCATTCCTGGAGCTTTGCCACTGCGAAGCTTTTTCACCACCTCAGTGACTTCAGCCAAGGAAATGGAATCTGACCCCCCAGACACTTCTGGCCCTACCTCCTGCACAGGAGGCATGTCTCTCGGGTTAAGGAGTTCTTAAAAGTGCTCCTTCCAACCCCCAACAATACGGTACCCATCCGCAGAATCGGAAGTTCCTCGAGCTAGCCAATCTCGAAAAGCCTCCTTCTTCCGCTTGACAGCTTTCCTCACCCCCGGTGTCCACCAACGGGTTCTTGGGTTGCCACCATAACAGGCACCGACAAGCTTTTGGCCACAGCTACATGCAGCCGCTTCCACGATGGAGGTCCGGAACAGTGTCCATTCAGACTCCATTCCCCCTACCTCCTCCGGAACATGTGAGAAGTTCTCTCGGAGGTGAGAGTTGAAATCCATCTGGACAGAGTCATCTGCCAGCGTTTCCCAGCACACCCTCACTATACGTTTGGGTTTACCAGGTCTGTCCGGCAGCTTTCCCCGCCATCGGCTCCAATTCACCACCAGATGGTGATCGGTTGACAGCTCAGCCCCTCTCTTTACCCGAGTGTCCAAAACATACGGCCTCAGGTCAGAAGACACAACCACAAAGTCGATCATTGACCTTTGGCCCAGGGTGCTCTGGTACCAAGTACACTTATGAGCAATCTTATGCTCAAACATGGTGTTCGTTATGGACAAACCATGGCTAGCACAGAAGTCTAACAACATCACACCACTCGGGTTTAGATGAGGCAGTCCGTTCCTCCCAATCACTCCTCTCCAGGTTTCCCAGTCATTGCCAATGTGAGCATTGAAGTCCCCCAGTAAAACAATAGAGTCAGTGCACGGAATCCCCTCCAGAACTCCATTCACTGCCTCCAAGAAGGCTGAATACTCTGAGCTGCTGTTCGGTGCATACGCACACACAACAGTCAAAGTTTTCCTCTCTGCAAGCTGGAGCCGCAATGAGGCGACCCTCTCGTTTACTGGCACAAACTCCAGCTGTACAGGCGCCAGCCGGGGGCTTGTGAGTATCCCCACACCCGCCCGGTGCCTCTCACCCTGTGCAACTCCTGAGTAGGAGAGAGACCAAACCCTATCGAGGAGTTTGGTTCCAGAGCCTACACTGTGTGTAGAGGTGAGCCCAACTATATCTAGCTGGTATCTCTCAACCTCATGCACCAGCTCTGGCTCCCCCCCCCCCCCCCCCCCCCAGTGAGGTTATGTTCCACGTACCAAGAACCAGTTTCCGCTGACAAGTTCCACGATGCCAGGGGCCCCTTCGCCCCCGCTGTGCCCTATGGGCATTGCACCGCACCCCTACTCTGGATCTTGCGGGTGGTGAGCCCACATGATCCTCCCACGTAGCCATTTCGGGCTGAGTTCGGCCGGCTTACGTGGGCTGCCCGGCCACCAGGCGCTCGCCGTCGGACATTACCCCCAGGCCTGGCTCCAGGTGTAGGTCCCGGTAACCCTCTCCTGGGCAGGGTACAATGAATTTTAATGGGTGTACTTATAGGGATGCTTTTGGATCATGTTTGTCTGGATCTTCACTCCAGACCTGTTCGCCATGGGAGACCCTACTGGGAGCTAACATTATTGTTAATTCATTCATTATCTGTAAGCGTTTATCCAGTTCAGGGCGGCGGTGGGTCCGGAGCCTACATGGAATCTCTGGGTACAAGGTGGGAACACACCCTGGAGGGTGCGCCAGTCCTTCACAGGGCGACACACACTCACACAGTCACTCACACACTCACACCTACGGACACTTTTGAGTCGCCAATCCACCTACCAATGTGTGTTTCTGGAGTGTGCGAGAAAACCGGAGCACACGGAGGAAACCCACGCAGACACGGGGAAAACACACCACACTCCAGTGACCCAAGGTACGGTAGTGTGCCCTTCTAAGATGTCAATTTTAATATCTGCTGCCTAGAACATTAGCCTCAGACCTGCTCCAAACCCGAAACATAAATGTAACCATAACTGTGAGATTAACCCTAAAGTCTAACCCTGACCTTGAGCTCCAAAAGGCTTCTTTATTTCTCACGGTCACACGACAGACAGTTCAGAAGCATTCTGCTGAAACTCTATCACAGCTTGGGTTGCTCCTGTCCGTCATTGTTTGTTTTTTGTGATGGAGCTCCATGAATTAACACTGGAATGTGTTTGGACCAATCATCTGTACCTGAGCTCACCGATGTGTGTTTGGCTGAAGCTGTAAATACACAGAAGAAACATCGCTCCTGCAGGGGCTCTGGGCTTTGCTGTGTGTGCTTTCACTTCATGGTTCACTTGGCGTGTAATTACTGTTCTCAGTGACAATGTCCTGTACAACTGCTAGGTTCGTGTGTGTGTGTGTGTGTGTGTGTGTGTGTGTGTGTGTGTGTATGTACCAGGACTATATCACACTGTGGGGGGTGGAGATTTCTCTTCCTCTCCTCTGCCCCCAAGCTGCTCCCCACAATGTAAATGATAATATTTGAGGGTGAAGATTTTGTTTTAAGTTCAAGTTTAAGGAAGAGAATTAGGGCTAGGGTTGGAGTTGAGGCCAATGTATGTTTCTCAAAAATATGCTCTACACTTTCAAAAATAAAGGTGCTACCTTAAAGCACTGACATAGAAGAACCACGTTTGCTTCCGTAAAGAACCATTTTCTCTTTGTTTAAGAGATGTGTGAGTGTGTGGAAAATCCATCACTTGATCTTAATGCTCTTTACCCATTTATACGTATCTGCAAAAATGTGGTTCTTCCATGGCATTGCTCAAATAATCTTTTGTAGCATCTTTATTTCTAAGAGAGTGTAGGCAACACAGACCTCATACTGTACCCTACACACTTGAAAAAGTGTTCTTATGGCGCATTGAAACCTTCAGCTCGGCTCTTTTGCTTTTCCACTGGGTTAATCTGGTCCTGATCCTGGAACCAGCTACATTTTCAGTCCCAACTCACTCCCGGTTCTAACCGAGCTGAGTAGGTACTAAACGGTGGCGTGTGAACTCTGCAGGACGCTGATTGGCCAGAGCCATGTCAATCACCATGCAATGCAGAGCTCCAGCACAAACTCAGCACTTGTTAAATCTCTGAAGTTACTGCAGAGGTTTAAACGCTCCTTGAGCTGATGGCTGACGAACATCTCCAGTGAAAGCTGAACGTGCGACAAGAAAAACTGATCGGTGTTCAGTCCAAATATCAACAACACGCCACTACACAACGAGTAAACACTGCCTGACTTTACCGCCGGCTTTGTTGTGGTTTTCAAAGCCAGTGATTCCTGTTAGAGATGGGGTTTTAGGACGTCAACGTTTGGATACAATATTATCATCAAGAACAATATATGGATACCTGCTTTTCCAGCATTATTCCTTTGATGGAACTCATAACAAATGCAATGGTGAATAAAATAAAATTTCAAACTACTTAAATTTGAGGTTATTTTGTTGAATAAAATGACAGTTGAAATTTATAAACAACTGTGTATTTTTATGACCTGATTAGTGTGGGGTGGGGTTATACCCCTCTGGCCAAAGCCTGGCATTGAACTTACATCAAGAACTGTCTAAATATATTTGGATTTCTATCGATACACCGAAATATTGTTCTCAGAGCGACAACAAAAGGCCCGGCACGGCCTCCTGATCTAAAATCTCCGTTATCTCGTTTGTTTCTGTGTTAGTTTGAATTGACTGTGTTTGACTTGGAAGCAGAGCCATGAGAAAAGGGCAGGAAGTGTCCACATCCTCTGGGAACATCAAGCAAGGAGCTTTGATCCTTTAATGATGAATGATTTACAACCTGGGAGAGTAAACTTGCTGAACAAGAACGTCAGGGAGTCTCTTTTTCAGAAAGGATGGCATTGCTCAGGAAATGTCCACAAACTTGGGGCTAGTTTTTGTTTAAAACTCAATTCTCCAAAACTCAAACATTTCCCTCTCTTGCTGCAGTAGTCTCCGCTCTTCTGGGAAGGTCTACTGAAGATAGTGGATGGCTGCTACCTTTTTAAATTCAGGTTCAATTAGACCAAAGATATTTGATGGAGCAGGATGGCTTTATACTCCTCAAACTCACACCTGGAATTAAGTTAAGAATATCTCCTTAAATTAGCACATATTTTAAGAAAAATAACACTCAGGCTCTTCTAGGATTGTGCCTACGACTGGGAAAAATCTATAAAAAGCAGGAGAATTTTTACCTTTTGAATTACAATTATACATTACACAAAGAAAACCTTTGAAACTCATTTTTACAATAAATACAAATAGTTTAAATTTCCATAAGCTTAGTGCTCACACATTTCTAGAACGCTGTAGGCATGGTACTCCACTCCGGATGTGGGCGTTTCGCTGATTAGAACTCTTCTCTGATGCTCCGTCAGCCCATGTGTAATAAAATGTAACATTTCAATTGTAATCAAGGTTCAGCTAAACCAGAAAGTTTTTTGGATTATGTGAGTTCCTAGCAGTATCTCGGTCCGTGTAAAGCTCTGTTGCAGATCTATTTCTGGCTGGAACTGAAGAGATTGCTGCCATCAACTGCAGCTGTAGCTCACACAGCTTTTTGTTGCTGAATCTTTATTCGTTTGTGCTCATTTTCTCATTCTCACAGCTGCAAGAGCCTCCTCTCTTACCACAGGTCCAGGTGCTCCTGCTCTGACCCATATCAGACATGTTAGCCACGATGCTGTCCGGTGATTAGTTTGAATTCAGTTTTACTGGAATCGCTTGGCTTTAACGAAGAAGGACCATGAAAGGGTCGGAAAGATCTGACAAAGTGCAGGAGACGAGAAAAAGCACAAAAGTGCAGTCAGTGATTACATTGCTTTTGATACTACACTCAAATATTAGTGTAGGTTTCCTCTGAACAACATTTTTGTCATTGTTTTCTGAATGCTACACCGAACAAGTGCAGATTAACAAGAGAAATGTATCTGATAAAAACCAGACGCAGCTCTGTTCCTTATTGAAGTTTGTGTTGACAGAGAGAAGCTAATGGTCACCCTGAACAACTCTATTCATTTCTCTTTTGTATGCTGTGTGTGTGTGTGTGTGTGTGTGTGTGTGTGTGTGTGTGTGTGTTCCAGGAATACATCAACATTTGGGGACCAAAATCTTACAAACCTAGCAAATCTAAGTAGTGTCCCCACAATTTATAGGAACAAACCTGTGTGTGTGTGTGTGTGTGTGTGTGTGTGTGGGTGTGTGTGTTTAAACTAAATCAGGAAAAAAAAAGCCAGTGATCCTAAATGTCAAATAAAACCCAGAAAGTAGGGTTCATCTCCGGCTGAAGGGTCAGAGGTCAGGGCGTCGGGGTCATGTGATGTTCACATTTTCAGAACGGAGACAGGACACAGTGGGGTAGAAAGAGAAAGAGATAAACACGCACACTTTTTTCTCTTTGGTTTTATGAGAAAGAATCATAGACTTCCATTTCAAAGAGACTTACCCAGCCCTTCCTCTCAAGCCTGGCCCACTCTAGGATTTTAAAAATATCTCACCCATGGGACACCACACACACTATGATTTTTCCCCAATTACACAATCTGCCGCGAATAAAACACCACACACCTTCAGATCGCTCATGCCGACAGACAGAGGACAGACAGCTCTGGACCTCTAAACCTCAGGCAAGTCTCTTGCAAACTGCTCTGTCAGAGGAACTGTAACTGTGGTACTCTCTACATAATTATACCTTATAATATGCTTTATATACCAGCCATCAGTTGTAAAAAGCTCCAAAAAGCTGTAATTACTGTAGATTTTAATATTGTGTTGAGTTCATTCGCCCCGTTTCATCTCCAGGACTTTTATTGTGTTCTTTTATTCTCCACAGTTGTGTAATGAAAGATTACAGAGACCCCCCTCTCCTTCTGGAGAAGAGAATGTAATGAACCTTTAGGGAACACAACTGGACTCTAACACCACTGCTGCACCTTTAAAGACAATATTGTAGTTCTACCTTGTTTTCTGAGAGTGGAGATGTAAACAAACATGGCGAATAGCAGTGACACTACCACCTGAACTCGGTTCTAATTGGTTGACAGTCTTTCAGGCATGACGCCAACATTATGTTTCACACCTGAGAGTCAGCGTCCATCCCCCGCTACAGGACTCTGAGCTGTAAACATCGACTCTACATCGGCTCAGTTATTCTGTAGTGTGAGCCAGACTTAACCCTAACTAACTCTAACCCCAACCTTAAAACATAAATCCACCTTAAAATGTGATGCATAATCTTCATTGTGGGGACACGTGGTGGTCTTCATAACGTTAAAGCACTGCCAAATATTTAATGAACAAATCAACCTGATATCATGGCTGAAACGTACCTATGCTACTAAAAGACCACACCAGCTAAAACGTACATTTAACTACGTTTAACTTGATATGCGCCCCCTAGCCTCTAAGGCCGCTTCGAAAACGACATGCTGAACCAAAGCATTCAAGTAGAAGATTATTTAACTTTTTTATTTTATATATTGTCAGTATCCAACGATAAACACGTGGATGTTTAGTTACTACATCATTTGAACACAGCAGCTGTCCTTCACACGGTGTGAAAATGTCCAATAGAAATGCTAATTACTCTGGATAAAATCTTTTTTTTCTTTGGAGAGTGACCACATATGAATGACAAAAGAATCAACCAATCACGTTGATTTCCAAAGGGGTTAGATAAACAAAGGTTCTGTAACTTGTTTTTTTTTTTTTTTGCTCGTCTGCTTCAATGTTATTGCAGTAACACTCCTTTTCTCTCAATGTGGGTGTTTACATTAATTATAGTTTTTTTTAAAAACGACAAAAATAGTTGGCAAAAAGACTGAGCCATAACAAAGTCGTGCTTGTTCCTGCAGCGTTGCTGATGCTTGATTTCACAAAAGCTCTCACGAGTGCTCAGCCCTCCTTACACTCTCACCTCAGTCTTTTGACTGAAGCTACAGGGCACTAAAGACTTTCTCCAAACACCACACACCCCAGGCTCCTGAATGATACATGCCCCACAGCCCTGGCCCAAAGACTCGGAGATTTACACTGCCCTCAACGGGATGAAAGACCACTGACCAGTTCATAACAAATCCCAAAACTTTCCAAAAAGTAATTTCCTCCTTAGCATGGAGTCCAGTCTTTCACCCAGCGGTTAACTCTGAGAATAAAGAAGACTGCAATATTGCTCAGAGTCGCTGAGGTGTGTCCACAGTGACCTCCAGGACAGGCCCAGATAAAGGACCTGCGTGACTGTGGTAATGTTATACATGGCTCTATTCAGCAGGGGAAGCCAGGCAGAATAACAGCTTTAATCGAGCCTGAAACATCAGGACAACCTCGAAGTCACTTCACAAGCATTGAGTTTAAAACCTGAACCTTAAAGCGGACATGGTGCACCGCTTTACCACGACTGAACACGGTCCTGGGGTCTTAATGAAATATCTGGGACATGCTTTGGTCAAAATGCCACAAGAACCAAACCACACAGCTGCAGTCTAGCCTCTGTCTAAACAGCACTGTTGAGGACGGCTGGGTTCAGCACCTGTTTCTTTAAAAGATAATGAGCCACAGCTCAGCTCAGAATGAGTAGTACACTCATTTGTAACTGTCTTTGTTTGTTTTGCTCTTCTTTTCCTCCTGAACCTGCTGATTCTGAATCTGTATGTGGTATTGTTTCACAAGGGTCTGTTTTTGTTGTAGCACGTTTCTGAAAATTGCCTGCCCAGTGATATATATAGTTTGTGCTCGGATATACAGGGGTTAGACAGTGAAAGTGAAACACCTGTCATTGTAGTGTGGGAGGTTTCATGGCTAAATTGGAGCAGCCTGGTGGACAATCTTCATTAGCTCCACACTGCAGCAGTAAGACCATGTGCATCCAATGGTTCAAACATTGTGTCCTGAAGGCGGTGCTGTGTATCAGGACGACAACGCACCAATACACACAGCGAGACTGGTGAAAGACTGGTTTGATGAACATGAAAGTGAAGTTGAACATCTCCCATGGCCTGCACAGTCACCAGATCTAAATATTATTGAGCCACTTTGGGGTGTTGTGGAGGAGAGAGTCAGGAAACGTTTTCCTCCACCAGCATCACGTAGAGACCTGGCCACTATCCTGCAAGAAGAATGGCTTCAAATCCCTCTGACCACTGTGTAGGACTTGTGTATGTCATTCCCAAGACGGATTAACGCTGTATTGGCCATAAAAGGTGGCCCTACACCATACTAATAAATTATTGTGGTCTAAAACCAGTTTCAGTTTCATTGTCCAACCCCTGTAAATACTCCAGTTATATTTCTTGTCTTATTAAAATTCCTTAAAGCATGGAATAACAAAAAGTGTCCAGAAAAAAAAAAAACATAAAATCTAATATTTAGGAGATGGCATGTAAGAATATTATGTTATTAAGAGCTTCCAGACTTCTCCCTTCCACAGTAGTTCGTTTGATTGGCCAGCTCTGTGTCTGAACATCCTTACGCCAATGGCACTAAGGTAAGAATGATTAATAAAGTTAGATCAATGTCAGGAGGTTTGTTCACGTCTTTATTGTCCCTCTTACGGTCAGGAAAAAGTTTTATCTCTCACTGTAAACCACCTAAGACTTTATTCTCCAAACATTTACATACCAGTAAAGAGCAATTCCATCCCTTCTTCCTTCACTCATGCAAGCCTGTTTTATAAGAAACCTACTAATCCTCAGAGCAAAGGTAGTGTTGCCACATGTTTAATGACTTTTTGATGCTGTTGCTTTTGGCAGGATGTAAACACTTGGCCACGATTAGAAATTATGAAACTGTAATAAGTCCAATATAGGATCCCGTTATTTCGTGTGTTGTGGTTCTGTTTGTTTGCTTGTCTGTTTGTTGTTTAGCAGTACTTTCCTTTCCATTTGCCAGAGACCATTAGTAATACGAGCTTGATTGCTGCTGATTGAAAACACATTTGTTAAGACGAGCCCACACCCAGGTTACTGGGTCTCTTTTTTACTGTTTTATAATTGTACTGCTATTTCATTCGTTAGACTTACACCAAAATGTTTAAGGTTTTTATTATCTACCTTGATGGGAAATGTCGTAGATCAAAGCTTCGTCACAGAGCCCTGGGGACTCTCTCATAAAGCAAGATTTCTTTCCTCCAGATGACTTTAATTCTGGTTTGAGCCCTGAATTTTCTGTATCTCTCAGGTGGCTCACATTTTGTATGTGTGGGAATGATTGCTTTAAAAGTACAGTCAATCATTTTACCCAAAAATAAGTAGCCAATGATGTTTATCAGTTCTCTTTCTATAAATCACAACTGACACCAGATGAAGCACCAATTTATGCTCAACTGTGTGGGTTCCCCACTTGGGGACACACATCTTAGTCATTGGTTGCATTCAGTTCCAGTGTCACAGGCATATAATATCAAGCACCTAGCCATGCAGTCTGCCTTTGCAAACAACCGTGAAGGAATGGGTTTTTGTAAAAAGTGTTTTTTGCTGTAATAAGATGCCACCATTGCAATTATTTCGTTTGTGAAGGTTCGTCCCGTCTGAATATGCCACAAAAAATTCTGAAAGGTATTATTATATGTATACAAGCATTTAGGAACCACAGCAACTCGGCCACAAATGGGCAAATGTAAAGTTACAGAGTGAGGATCTATAACTGTAGAGTTTCAAACCTCCCCTGGAATTAACATGAGCAAAAAGCTGTGGGCCAGGAGCTTCAAGGCATGAGTTTCTGTGGTTAAGCAGCTGCATGTAACACCTTACATCACCAATAACAATGCCAAGTGTCAGCTGGGGTGGTGTAACGCCCACCATCAGTAGACTCTGGAGCAGTAGAAACGTGTTCTGCCGAGTGATGAATCACACTTCTCTATCTGGCAGTCTGATGGATGAGTCTGGGTTTGGTGAATACAGGGATAATGTTACCTGCCTGGCAGCACTGTGCCAGCTGTAAAGTTTGGTGGAGGAGGGATGATGCTATGGGGCTGTTTTTCAAGTGTTGGCCTAGGGCTCTTAGTTCTAGTGAAGGGAATGTGTAATTCTTCAGCATGCCAAGATATTTTGGACATGCCAACAGTTTGAAGACTGCCCCAGTGCACAAAGCAAGTTTCATTAAAGCATGAGTGGAAGAATTTGACTGCTCTGAACAGATTCTTGATCTCAACCCCATCTAACACCTTTCGGACAAAATAAAATGGAGATTGTGAGTCAGGCCTTCTCATCCAGCATCACTGTCTAAACTCACAAATGCTCTTCTGGAGGGTTGGGCAGAAATAAGAGACATAAGTGAAACACCAATATCAGAATTGTATTAAGGCTGTTTTTTTACTCCTTAAGATTTCCAAGAGTTCTGATGTCTACAGGATAAAAGAAATTCGGCTTGTGTTTGTCTTGTTTAACTCATTCCATTCTCAAGCAAAGGCTCAAACACTTGCATACACACAAAAAACTACATTGTTTATAGCTATAAATATATAAATATTACGTACATATTTTGTATTATAACGAAAAGTTGTTTTCATGAGTTGTGGAGCCATTACATAGACGTCCATTTATTTTGTGAAGACTTACCCTTTCCTTACCCTAACTCTGAGAGAGAGAGAGATACACTTTTAATAATTCCTGTGAAGAACAAAATGATACACAGGGTGTAATAATGACAGAGAACATCTGCTCTTTAGCACGAATAGCTTACCAATGGTAGTCTAGGATAAAGAAATAGTAGGGAGACATGGTGTTTTATAGCTGTGACCAGTTGATGAGGCATACCCTGAATTTGCCATTCATAATATCTTTAAAATGTGTACATTAGGTGTTTAATGACACACACAATACATTATAAATCCTGGTCTATCCTTGTATATGCGTTTATTGCTAAAATATCCTGCATGGCACTTTACAGAACAAGAGGATATAATTTGATATATCAGCCTTGATATATCTCATGGCCTCAAAATATTATCTCATGGCCTCACAATATTATCTCATGGCCTTGACATATTATCTCATGACCTCAATATATTATCTCATGGCCTTGATATATATCATGGCCTCAATATATTATCTCATGGCCTCAATATATTATCTCATGGCTTCAATATATTATTTCATGGCCTCAATATATTATCTCATGGCCTTGATATATTATCTCATGGCCTCAATATATTATCTCATGGCCTCAATATATTATCTCATGGTCTTGATATATTATCTCATGGCCTCAATATATTATCTCATGGCCTCAATATATTATCTCATGGCATTGGTATATTATCTCATGGCCTCAATACGTTGTCTCATGGCCTTGATATATTATCCCATGGCCTCAATATATTATCACATGGCCTCAATATATTATCTCATGGCCTTAATATATTATCTCATGGCCTCCATATATTATCATGTATCCTCAGTGTATTATCTTGTGGTCTCTATATATTATTTTGTGGACTGTCCTTATTTTATAAACAACCACCATGTTACCTTAGGAAATCTGTACAAAAGAATACAAAGGCTTTTGTTCCATCATCTCATATGAGTTTCAAAAACAACAAACAACAAAATAAACACTTTTCTATATTTTTTATTACTTATTGGTGGAAATATTATTTCTAACAGAGATTACAAGACATTGTGCAATGCATATAATGCCACATAATTGCACTGATAAAGCCTTATGGATACAGGCCTCACAGGAAGTGGACACTCACATGTTTGTCAGCGTGATATTTACTCTGTCCATGGAAATATTGATCAGTGGATAAAGCAGTGAGTACATTCATCCTTTCAAAGTAAATTTATTACATCCTGCTGCTGCGTGATGTCAATCTGTTGGGAAAATGGGTTTGGTCGGAGGGAGGGAGAGAGTCCAGTAACAGGTACAGGCTGTCACAGACACACACACAGCTCACACTAACGGCTCAATACCGACAGCTCACTGGCAGCTCACTGGCAGCTCTGGTCATGATGAATTTCATTTCTGTGAGGTCTAGTCTGAGACATGAGTAACTCTGAGCAGTTCTGCCTCTTAGTGAAGCGCTCAATCCATTTACACTTGACTTTGGCCAATTCTCTGACTTTTACTTGAAGAGTCATGAACGGTATAATAGGGTTCAGATTTTTCTGGGAAGCTTTCACACTAGAAATCCTAACCTTATTGAAGTATTTAATGGCATTCAGCCACAAAAACATTCATTTGGTCAAGTACAGATGATGGATGATACGTTCTGGCCCTACAGTTCATCCTAGAGGTACTGGGCAAAACTCCCCCACTCTCCAGAACACAGTTCCACAGATTCTCAGCTCAATATTGGGGTCCTGGCATTGAGGAAACCTTAGGTTATGAGCTTTTTTTTTTTTGAATATGCACACAATATGGGCAGTTGTCACTCTGAAGGCGAGGATGTTAAAAGCTGACCAGCATCTGGAAAATGCTCATAACTCCCACAAGTCCTAGCACTCAGGCAATTAAATTCACAGGGAGGAAATGATGGGACTGAAACTCTTCTTTCTTCCCCGAATGTAGGGATGGTTTGATGCCTGTGGCTTTGCTTTAAACAGTGAGGTTTGCAGAAGATTTACTCAGTTTTCCCCCCTTAACTCAAACAGCTGAGACATGTTTGGTAGTTGAATGTGGCTTGTTCAGATTCGCCCTCGAGTTAAAGGAGATAATAAGTAATGGAAGCTTGCAACAATCAGTTAACATTGTGTTAACTACGTGCTTCAACTCTCTCACCTTATGGGCTCATAGACACACTGCTGTCTGTAGAAATGAACAAAAACAATGGACACAATCCAGGCTTCTACTGTTTATACTACTGTGTGATACTGTTCTGTTCATTTTTATCGACAACTGTAGGCCACACAGTGTCAGGAACCTGTGCAGTAACTTTAAACACTCTAACCTTCAGTGGAAGTCAGTGTAAACAGATTTAATTCCAAATCACTTTGGAGCCTTTCTATTGGTCCATTCATCATGAAACTAGTCTTTATGAACCACCCCACAACCAACAGTGAAAATCAAATGCTAAACCTAATAAACATTTCTGACATGTTCCAAAGATGACCTCAAAAACAAGGGTTTCTGACAGCCAGGGTTTCTGATATCACAAACCTTACAGAGCAGTCTGTATGGCTAATTTCATATACATGGACCCACACAAACAGAATAAAGATGGGAATT
Source organism: Hoplias malabaricus (assembly GCF_029633855.1). Classification (NCBI taxonomy): domain Eukaryota; kingdom Metazoa; phylum Chordata; class Actinopteri; order Characiformes; family Erythrinidae; genus Hoplias; species Hoplias malabaricus. The sequence goes on from NC_089818.1 coordinate 693,200, forward strand.
AGAGTTGGATCTAAGCCAGATTTAAATATTGAGGGAATCTGTCTTGGAAATAACTTTGAAATCACTCAAACAGAGAACAGAGAAGGAGTTATCAATTATTTAACACATGTCCCATGAGGGATTGTTAGGTTTACAAATAAATGGTAAAGAGTTTTATATTGTTGTGTGTATAGATGTATGATTATAATCTCTTTGGTCATTCTATGCTGTGTGTTTCTAAGGTCGTTTGGGTTTTTTTTTTTTTTTCCAACAAAAATGATCTAAAAATGAAGTCGTTTTAAAATGGGAAGAGTTTACTCTCCCTGTATCCACATGGGTTTCCCCCTAACCATAACCCACACTCCAAAAACACATTGGTAGGTGGATTGGTGAATTCAAAAGTGTCCATAGGTGTGAATGTGTAAGTGTGTGTCGCCCTGTGAAGGACAGGGTGTGTTCTCACCTTTGTGCCCAGTGATTCTGGGTAGACTCCGGACCCACCACCGTCCTGAACTGGATAAGGATTACAGACAATGAATGAATGAATGAACTAATGAAGGCCTGTGTTGCAGCACTTTTCACTGTGTTGTAATGTAATAACTAATGGACCATTTTTTAAATAAAAATAAAAACTGAAGCAAAGATCTGAATGTTTTTACACTTTGATGCACTTTGATGGAGACCACTGGCTCATAGAGATTTTAAGTAGAGTCTAGTGATGAGGTCAGTGAGTGTGGTTTTGTAGCCGTTGGGTAAGTGTTTAATCCTACAGACTCAGACCGTGACTCATGGAGATATAAGACGGAGACTGAGGTACAGTGAGACACATGCTCCATTCCCCAGGAATCTCCAAGATGAATCCTCCAGCAGTGTTTACAAACCATCTGACACGCACCAGCCTACACACACACACGCACGTCGTCCCCTGACTGGAGAAAGCGGCTTTCACTCAGGATGTTACATCATCGCAGCTGCTGAGTCACACTCTGGCAGTTTGTTAAACGTGACACTCTCCATGGCTCCATTCGCGGCTCACTTCCTCTCACTTACGTCTTGAGGCTCAGACACAGACCCAAGACTTCTACGTCACATCTCTGAGGGGTGACACTCACATCTGTGTCACAGCTGGAGACGTGCTGCTGGTCCAGAGTGCTGGGGGACCACACTTTGACACTTTTATTTATGTATTTATTTGTTTATTATTTATATCTAGTGTTTATAATAATCTATTCTGAATGATGTTTTCATTTAAATGATTTAATTTACATAGCGAATGAAAAGTGAAGAGGGCGGGTACTAAAACCATACGTTAGCGCCCGCCCTCTCCGTTCCTCAAAGGAGCGCCAACTAACACGACCAACCCTCCGTACAGGTCAGTCGAGGCTATTCTCATCTCTGGTACCACGCTGGTGGAACGAGCTTCCAAGCTCCATCAGAGCAACAGAAACCCTCTCTTCATTCAAGAAATCATTGAAAACCCAGCTCTTCTGAGAGTATCTCTTGCACTGAAAGTCTTTCTCTAATGCACTTATTACTTCCTGCATATTGCACTCAATGTAAGGTATTGTGTATAAATGGTGCTGTAGTTTGAATGTTAGATCCTCTTTTGTAAGTCGCTTTGGATAAAAGCGTCTGCCAAATGCATAAATGTAAATGTAAATGTAAAACAAACAATCATAGTATTCAAATGCACATTATAAAACACCACTGTCAATACGTGTACATTGTTAAATATCAGCAAAGAAATGTAAGATATTATTTAAACATCACTGTTGTTCTATGCCTCATAACTGCTGTAAACAGCAGCAGTGCTTGACAGATGTCAGCATGCAGCTGTATAAACATTGGCATGGCGATAGTGTATGATTTTGGTTTGCATGATCTGTACATGACTGGATGCAGACGTGTGTGTGTGTGTGTGTGTGTGTGCATGCGTGCTGTATGTGCTTGAGCATAGTGTGAAGTCACTCTTCCACCTAACCCAGATTAAATCTCCCTCTCATTTATTCCCACTTCCTGTTTTTCTCCCTGTTCTTCTACAGAAACTCATGATTTACCCCAAAATCATGAGGTAATTCACTCTGCTGTTTCTCTTAAAGCAGTGGTTCTCAAAATTTTTAGACCACGTACCACCTGTTATCAAACCACAACCTCCAAATATGATGTTTACCACAGAAACGTGTGCGCCCTGGTTCTCCCTCTGTTCCGGGACATAAGACAAAATCTTGCTTGAAGTTTTGCATTTTTTTTTTGTTGCTTTCCATTTACATAAAATTTGCTTAACACAAAATTATCCAAAATAATTGCTATACATCATAGAGAGGATACAAATAACTAAAGGCCTCTGAATGATTTAAACACAATTCTACATTTATGAGAATATGTATTTAATTTATTGGCAATAAACGTTTTGAAAGAAATAAAAAATAATAAGAGGTCAATGTAATATCAGTTATGTGCTTTAACAGGCTTCAGGTGAAAACAGCACAGGGCTTGGGGCAGGTCACAGTGGTGCTCTGCACTTGTAGAAGTAGGTGAAGGAGGGGCAGTGCTGTGTTAAAGCTCGTGTCATGCTCGTGGAGTGAAGGAGACGCAGGACGGAGGCATACGCAGAAGTGGACATTTAATGACATGGACACACAAGAACACAACAATGAACGCCAAACACTACGGATACAATGGGAGCTTATAAAGGAGAACACATTAGGAACACCTGTGAACCCGGTCACATGACACGCTCAGGGCTCACAGGTGCAGGGTGTGGCTACAGGACCAGACCGGGAAAAGGCTAACGCCTTGTTTTAGGGCTGTAATGACGTGAAGAACGGTCACGTTTTCCTTCAGCTGTTTTCTTCCATGTTGTCTTCACGTGTACAGAATTCTCCCTTAGCTGTTTTTTTTTTTTTTGTCGTCCTTCTTGGCTCTGGAGAATTTCTCAAGCTTGGTCTCGGCTTGTTTTTCTCGTATTTGCTTTGTCCTTTTTATGATAAAATCCAAGTCTGTCTCTAGCCTTTGCTTCTTTCAAACGGATTTCTCAAAAAACTGCAAGATCATGTTCCCTCACTGTAAAAAAAATAACAGAGGGTGAACACTGCCCCTCACCTGCTGTTCCCTTACAGACGTAATCAGGGCGGCACGTTGTATTTTTCTACAACACATGGATTTAATAGGGGCATTTTAATGAAAACTGTGAAACATAATGTAATTTACTCAAAAAAAGATAAATCCCTTATTTAATAGTACATTTATCTTTCCTCATTTGGCGTACCACCTCTTGCTGCTTCACGTACCACTAGTAGTATGCGTAACACAGTTTGAGAACCACCGTCTTAAAGGAACAGTAGATACTATTCTTAAAATGGCAGCTTTAAATTCACTGTGATGCTTCACTGAGCCGAGTAGAATGCCGAGAGACTGTAACCGAGAGAATAGAGCCTCTGTCATTGGGCTCAGCACTGCAGAAACTATGTACATTTTAACAGTGAATTCTCCTCCACTAGGGGGAGCCCAGAAGCAAAACAAGTATTTCAATAGTGTTACCAAGACTCTTAGTTTTATCGAGCCAGGGCTGGACCGTTTTCCGACACGCAGCCGGCAGGAGAGCCGGCGAATTGTGAGGAAACTTACCCGCAGTGCTATCACCATGTGTAAAAAACTCAAGGAAACTAACCCTAGGGCTGTGTAGATACTACAGCAGGGGCATAGACTAAAGCCCTGGGGCAGATCCTTCTAATGCAGAACATCCTTTGTGAATTTATTCCCATATGGATCACATCCAACAACATCAGTGTATTTCTCCCTCCTGATCGTTTCAGCTTCGTGATTACGCAGACCGACGACTCCTCAGAGAAAATCGGCCTTCGAGCACACAGACTGTGTTCCAGTTGAAGAATTCACGGTACCTTTCAGCTCACGTGGTCAGTACAGTAGTCAGTGCCATCTTTTCACGTGATCCATGGGTATGACGTCATTGTTTCTGGGATCAATGGGAGATGTGTATAAATGCGTCACTACAAACATCACCCTGATACACTCATCAAATCCCAATAGACCTTCAGTGAGGAACGGGCAGTTTTTTATAATGTGCGTCTTTCAGAGTGAAAAGCAGTGACTGCAGTGGAGTGAAAAGACAGGACAATCTGTGAGGCAGCGCCCGTGTAATTTTAACCCTATTTTCATCATTCCATTGTATAAAACCCATTATGTGACATTGCCTAAAAACCCATTAAGCCTCATTCCATTGTTTCCAGGTTCCTCCACGGGGCTGAGAATGAGATGGAAACAATGAGAGCTGTCAGCAAATTTCCAGTAATTTAGGCACTCCCAAATAAAATCCTTAATTTATGTGTGATCACAGGGCACTGCCCAGCTTTCAGAGACTTTGCTAGAACCTAGTAGATACACACACACACACACACACACACACACACACACAGAATTGCTGTGAAAAGTGGAGTTTATAACTTTTAGGCCACACCCTAATTTGGATTTGTGGGTGTGTTTATTACAGGTAAGTAGCTTGGTAATAGCTATGTAATTAATTATGTTATTATAGGACCAGTTTTAAATAGATTTAAAACAAGAGTAAATCTTTTAATTGAAGCTTTTCTTTAATTAGCGCTTAAGTGGTCCTCTTGTATTTTATAAAATCACTTGTCAGGTGCCGAGAGAGAGAGAGAGAGAGAGAGAGAGAGAGAGAGAGAGAGAGAGAGAGAGAGAGAGAGAGAGATGTCTCTTTTGTTCCTGAAGAATGCTTCTCAATGCCCATTAACGTATGTTTCCGGGGCCTCACTGCCAAGGGGCCCCTCTCTGCCCCAAACACACCCCAAGCCAACACTAACTCCATAGTAATGAGCTTCATTTTGTAATTCTCTAAATGTCCAAAACTTTATGGACACATCATCAGGGGTTGGTTCCTCTTCGCGTTAATAGCTTTGCATTCTCTGCTCTTTTGGGAGGGATTTGGACTAGATATTTGAACATTGCTGTGAGGATTTGGTGGTATTAAACCTCTCTAACTCTAAATCATCTTTAAGGTTTTGGATGGAGCTGTATCACTTCAGAGAGCACAATTCCACTGATTCACTGCTAGGAGTCTTTACACCCCTCTAGATGAGGCCTGGCATTGGTCATGGTGAACTTTGGCTCATGTGCAGCTACTCCAGACTGCCCCAAAGAGCTACGAGTGAGAAATAATAATCAGTCACTACTTGCTTTCATTGTGTTGCCCTTAACATACCACCACACCTTGGCCTAGTGCTTCTGGATCTTTCTCTCTTTCTCTCTCTCTCTCTCTCTCTCTCTCTCTCTCTCTCTCTCACACACACACACACACACACATACACACACACACACACACACACACACACTAAGGGTGTCACAATGGGGAGCAAATCAAAACTCAATTTGATACTAATCCGTCTAATTGAGGAGCCAAATCCAGAGGTAGAGGGGCACTTTGATGTGGGGGCAGATGTAGGGGTTGGAGGGGGCAATAAAGATTAATAGACCCTAAGCTTCTTTAGTGCCATAGAGAGAACGAGCAAGAGTTGTTTCCTTTTTTCTCTCAACCCATGTCCTTCTTCTTCGGCTCATTCCTGGCATTTTCCTCCTCAGGTTTTTTCTGAAAAGAGGAAGTTGTGCGCGTAGCTTCTTCACATAGTTGTGATTTGACTCCAAAAATCCACAGGAATGCGTGTGTGTGAGTGTGTGTGTACCGGTAACATATCACAATGTGGGCACCATGTCAAATGCAAATTTTAAGGTGAAGACATTTTAAAGTCTTAGGTTTAATGCTAGGGTGACGTTATTGGAATGTAATGTAATGTCCCACCATTTACAGATACAAGATTGTGTGTGTTTGTGTGTGTTCCTATAGGTTTACAGGTTTGTGGGAACCAAAACCTACTTTACACACTTACATTATGGGGACTTCTTTGTGGGGACCACCAACTGGTCTCTGTTACATAAAGCATTGAGATTTAGGTGAAGGAATGTTTTAAGGTAAAGGTAAGGTTATGTTAATGTTAGACCTAAGTATAGACTTGTGTTAGGTTTAAGTTTAGGTTCAGTCTTTGTGAAATTAATGGATTTCAATATAATATGCCGAATAGCATGAGAAATCTTGTGTATTTGTGTGTGTGTGTGTGTGTGTGTGTGTGTGTGTGTGTGTGTGTGTGTGTGCATGTGCCCTGCCTGTAGAAAAACCACAGAATTTGAAAAGTGCTCATTTCAAAAGCT
>NC_089818.1:706918-736918 GCF_029633855.1 Hoplias malabaricus
TCAAGAAAGAATCAGCAGACATTCACCAGGGATTAAGACCTGCGTCAGACGCATTAACACAAAAACCGGTTTCAGAGTGTTTACAGAGGTGGACGTATACATCTGCCCAGTGTAAACGGGTTCAATCGGTTATTAAAGGTGGACGCAGTCGTCACTGAAGGAATGTGTCTCTACAACACCTGGCAAAAGCCTCAGAGTTATTTGGAGCAAAGATCCAACCTTTAATGCACATAGGAAAGTTGTAATGTTTGCAGTAGTTTAACATTGGCGCGGATGTGTAGTAAAGTTAAGAAACATCTAGTACACGTTTTAATATTTGTAGTAAATTGTATAAAGGATTGCAATGAGCCTTATTAATGAGCCCTAGTTCAGGAGCCTTATTTCACACATCTTTTTTGCAGAACTCTGGTGCACACAAACGAGAACCAGACAAAAGGGCAGTGTCTGCATTGCATTTAGCCAATCAGAAGAGAGCAGGCTACTCCTTGTCTGCAAAATTTTTGACTGAATTTGCATAAAATTTAAATTTATAATTGAGTGGCCAAACTACTAACGTGTGTTAACAACTTAAAAATATTAATGCTGTTAAAAATGTATTGCATTAACATGTTATTAACAATAACACCATGGCTTTTATTTATATATTTATGAATGAAACTATACATAAATATGTTGTAATAAAATTGTGGTACCACTTTATAATAAGTCTACACTTTTAAAAAGTCTATAAATGGATTAAAATCTGTTTATTGTGTGGTTATTAATTAGGTTGTAAACACTCATTAGTAATCATTTGTAACATGGACATAAAAAAAATGCATGCTGAAGCCAACAGGGTTAGTGTGGACTGATGGTGAAGACAGAGTGAGGTTAGTATTTGGCGAGATCTGAGGTTTGACAGAGCAGATGATGTGGGTTCACTATTTGGCAAATAACAGATCACTGTTGACCTTTCTATCTGGGAGCAGCAGGTAGTGTCTCTGTCACAGCTCCAGGGGACCTGGAGGTTGTGGGTTCGAGTCCCGCTCTGGGTGGCTGTCTGTGAGGAGTGTGGTGTGTTCTCCCTGTGTCTGTGTGGGTTTCCTGCGGGTGACTGTCTGTGAGGAGTGTGGTGTGTTCTCCCTGTGTCTGCGTGGGTTTCCTGCGGGTGACTGTCTGTGAGGAGTGTGGTGTGTTCTCCCTGTGTCTGTGTGGGTTTCCTCCGGGTGACTGTCTGTGAGGAGTGTGGTGTGTTCTCCCTGTGTCTGCGTGGGTTTCCTGCGGGTGACTGTCTGTGAGGAGTGTGGTGTGTTCTCCCTGTGTCTGTGTGGGTTTCCTCCGGGTGACTGTCTGTGAGGAGTGTGGTGTGTTCTCCGTGTGTCTGCGTGGGTTTCCTGCGGGTGACTGTCTGTGAGGAGTGTGGTGTGTTCTCCCTGTGTCTGTGTGGGTTTCCTGCGGGTGACTGTCTGTGAGGAGTGTGGTGTGTTCTCCCTGTGTCTGTGTGGGTTTCCTCCGGGTGACTGTCTGTGAGGAGTGTGGTGTGTTCTCCCTGTGTCTGCGTGGGTTTCCTGCGGGTGACTGTCTGTGAGGAGTGTGGTGTGTTCTCCCTGTGTCTGTGTGGGTTTCCTCCGGGTGACTGTCTGTGAGGAGTGTGGTGTGTTCTCCGTGTGTCTGCGTGGGTTTCCTGCGGGTGACTGTCTGTGAGGAGTGTGGTGTGTTCTCCCTGTGTCTGTGTGGGTTTCCTGCGGGTGACTGTCTGTGAGGAGTGTGGTGTGTTCTCCCTGTGTCTGTGTGGGTTTCCTGCGGGTGACTGTCTGTGAGGAGTGTGGTGTGTTCTCCCTGTGTCTGTGTGGGTTTCCTGCGGGTGACTGTCTGTGAGGAGTGTGGTGTGTTCTCCCTGTGTCTGTGTGGGTTTCCTCCGGGTGACTGTCTGTGAGGAGTGTGGTGTGTTCTCCCTGTGTCTGCGTGGGTTTCCTGCGGGTGACTGTCTGTGAGGAGTGTGGTGTGTTCTCCCTGTGTCTGCGTGGGTTTCCTGCGGGTGACTGTCTGTGAGGAGTGTGGTGTGTTCTCCCTGTGTCTGTGTGGGTTTCCTCCGGGTGACTGTCTGTGAGGAGTGTGGTGTGTTCTCCCTGTGTCTGCGTGGGTTTCCTGCGGGTGACTGTCTGTGAGGAGTGTGGTGTGTTCTCCCTGTGTCTGTGTGGGTTTCCTCCGGGTGACTGTCTGTGAGGAGTGTGGTGTGTTCTCCGTGTGTCTGCGTGGGTTTCCTGCGGGTGACTGTCTGTGAGGAGTGTGGTGTGTTCTCCCTGTGTCTGTGTGGGTTTCCTGCGGGTGACTGTCTGTGAGGAGTGTGGTGTGTTCTCCCTGTGTCTGTGTGGGTTTCCTGCGGGTGACTGTCTGTGAGGAGTGTGGTGTGTTCTCCCTGTGTCTGCGTGGGTTTCCTGCGGGTGACTGTCTGTGAGGAGTGTGATGTGTTCTCCCTGTGTCTGCGTGGGTTTCCTGCGGGTGACTGTCTGTGAGGAGTGTGGTGTGTTCTCCCTGTGTCTGTGTGGGTTTCCTTCGGGTGACTGTCTGTGAGGAGTGTGGTGTGTTCTCCCTGTGTCTGCGTGGGTTTCCTGCGGGTGACTGTCTGTGAGGAGTGTGGTGTGTTCTCCCTGTGTCTGTGTGGGTTTCCTCCGGGTGACTGTCTGTGAGGAGTGTGGTGTGTTCTCCGTGTGTTTGCGTGGGTTTCCTGCGGGTGACTGTCTGTGAGGAGTGTGGTGTGTTCTCCCTGTGTCTGTGTGGGTTTCCTGCGGGTGACTGTCTGTGAGGAGTGTGGTGTGTTCTCCCTGTGTCTGTGTGGGTTTCCTCCGGGTGACTGTCTGTGAGGAGTGTGGTGTGTTCTCCCTGTGTCTGCGTGGGTTTCCTCTGGGTGACTGTCTGTGAGGAGTGTGGTGTGTTCTCCCTGTGTCTGTGTGGGTTTCCTGCGGGTGACTGTCTGTGAGGAGTGTGGTGTGTTCTCCCTGTGTCTGTGTGGGTTTCCTCTGGGTGACTGTCTGTGAGGAGTGTGGTGTGTTCTCCCTGTGTCTGTGTGGGTTTCCTCTGGGTGACTGTCTGTGAGGAGTGTGGTGTGTTCTCCCTGTGTCTGCGTGGGTTTCCTCTGGGTGGCTGTCTGTGAGGAGTGTGGTGTGTTCTCCCTGTGTCTGCGTGGGTTTCCTCTGGGTGACTGTCTGTGAGGAGTGTGGTGTGTTCTCCCTGTGTCTGCGTGGGTTTCCTCTGGGTGACTGTCTGTGAGGAGTGTGGTGTGTTCTCCCTGTGTCTGCGTGGGTTTCCTCTGGGTGACTGTCTGTGAGGAGTGTGGTGTGTTCTCCCTGTGTCTGTGTGGGTTTCCTCTGGGTGACTGTCTGTGAGGAGTGTGGTGTGTTCTCCCTGTGTCTGCGTGGGTTTCCTCCGGGTGACTGTCTGTGAGGAGTGTGGTGTGTTCTCCCTGTGTCTGTGTGTGTTTCCTGTAATAAACTTTTAATATTTACAATAAAATTATAAAGCGATGAAACGAAGCGTCGGGATTCAACAGTGCACTTGGAATTTTCATTAAACAACCTGATTAGTCGATGCTAAAGTTAAAATCAAATCAAAACTGTCCAAAAACGAATGCATACGATACCCGTTATTTATAATGTCATGATTCCTAATGTTGTATGATGAATTTTAGAAAACGCTCTGTTAATTGTTGTGAGAGAAAGTTGACGAAAATAATTCCTAATGCCTCTAACCCAGTGGAGTTTTCATGATTAAGTTTGACTTATAATAAGTTGTGTTAGGTTAGAAATCTGCATATAAGTTTACTGTTTACATAATATAATTTTACATTCCTCCAGTAAATGAATATACCTTCATTTTCAGCAGGGGGCAGCAGGGCAGTCAAAGACCAATCAGATTACAAGGCTTTTAAAGTCTTAATAAACAATTTAAATATGTTAAATGCAATCAAAATGACGAAAGAGATGCATTCTTTGAATTTACCCTGGTGGGAATTACCAAAGACCCCTTCAAGACTTACGCACTATATTCAGAAATGTCTTGTGATGTTTTGTGAGTTCATTTTAATGATTTTTTTTTTCCTGAATTTTTGAAGACACATGGACTGAGTTCAGCTGTGTGTCAGTGGAAGGTGGTCTCAGAAGGTTGAGTCTCTCTGAGAATCATCTCCTGATTTATTTGTAAGTTCTCTTTAAGGCTCTCAAGGGAAGACAGTGACCTTGGTTTTCTTACGGAATACAAATGTGTTTAGAAAGGAGCAATAAAGGATGTAATAAAGACGCGTCTGGACGAGGCGGGCTAGGGAATGAAGGTCCATGACCTCAGCTGAACTCTGATAGATTTAAACTGTACTTTACACAATTTAAAACATAATAATGTTCTGAAATGATAGAAATTAATCAGGACTCTTTTCTGCTCTCTCTCTCTCTCTCTCTCTCTCTCTCTCTCTCTGGAGTAAAGCGGTTCCACTGAACCTAGGAGACAGCTAAGCATCCAACATTAGGAGCTGAGCTCACCAATGCTCCCACAGCTGCCATCAAATCCTCACAGCAGTACTCCAGTGTCTAATGTAAACTCTTCCCAGATGATCAAAAGCTGTTACTGCAGCAAAGAGGAAGAAAAACCTTATTAATATCCTTCATTCAGGAGAAACAATAGGCAGGAATGTGTCAGCAGTCCTTTGGGCAGTAGAGTTCATGTTCAATAAACTTGGAATGGGAGCTATTTTCCAAAACCCCATCATGTTTTTCCCTGTGCCTCTGAGTAGTTTTCCCACTAGAATTCAAACAATAATCTGATGTTATGTAACTCAAGTCAGAGAGAGGGAGTCCTATCCTTTCTGTGGAGAAGTTCTCTCTGAGATGAGGCTCTGCTGTGCTGCTCTCATTTCTCAAGGGATTTCTCACCATCTCGCAGCCTGAGACACAGATGTTCTCTGACTAAATATTTGAATGTTTCCGGAGGGATCCTTGGATCTCTGAGAGACAAGACTCTTGTCTATTCACGAGAGATGTCTTTAGCAGCTGGGGCTGGGCAATTAATCGAAAATTAATCGAAATCCACATTCAGAACTTCTAGTCGACATGATCTTGTCTGTATCGATTATATCAATTATTTTTATTCTGTTATGTCCCCACTGTGTGTTCATATACGGTCTCTTTAAAACCACGCTACCAAGCTGTAGTCACGTGATTCTGCCGCTACCTGCCACATGAAGGAGAACCTAAACGCTGAGGCCGACCGAGCATCCCGGGTTCGTACCTAAGAAAATCACAGCGTCTGTGGTGTGGCCGTGCTGTGTTTTGACTTTAATTAAGACGACACTGAACAAAAAGACGTCAAATGTAAACGCTGAGAAAAAAACTCTTTCAGCCAAAGCACAATCACACACCAAATACAAACAGAGCTCAGAAAACAATAGAGTAACAAGCTTCCAGCGACATCCCAGCTTTAACACTGGAGCATATTTACAGCACAAGCCTCGTCACTGAACTGAGAGTCAAAAATACAAAAATAATCGTCCATTAATCATAAAACGTAAAACGTACAATTAATCGTGATATTGATTTGCACTCATATCGGCCTGCACTTTTTCCAGCAAAGAACTGGTGAAACCGCAGAGTGCTCAGTTTGGGCCACCGTATCTGGCCATCAACATTTTTGAAGACCTATTGTAAGGCAGATTTATGCTTCTGCATCTAATAAATGCAGAGTCTACACCATAGTCTGTGTGTTTGTGAGCATTTGAACTTGTGTGTTGATGCGCCTGCATAGCTCTGCCACCAAAACACTAGGGCTGAATTACATATACCTTCCTCCACCCTATGTACTGCATAATGTAGGTTAGAAATTCATGGTTTCCGCAATTAAAAATGTATTTTAAGTTGGATCATAACTCTTCCTGTCTAACATTCAGGGCTCTGTCTATGTGTAGAAGTATAATTAGTTTTATATTTTTGGAAGTACACTGTGTAGGGAGTAGGGTGCTATTTGGGACAGAGCATAGATTATATGCGATATAACACATTAGGTTCCTGCTCATCTTGGTGGTAACCTTAGGCATTGTTTACTCATTGTGTATTCACATGTTGTGTTTGGTGTTTTGGAACACAGCTCCACACATCAGTTCAAACTAACCAGTAGAGTGTTTTGTGTCTTGTTCCAGTGCCCAGCTCTTGCTGGATTCTTTCATCAGCCACTGATCCAGGGAGCGTTTGAAGCTCTTCAAAATATCACTGTGTAATTTTTACAAGCTGTCGTTGTGAGTCGGATAAAAACAAATGTGATATCTATTGTAACTTGGAGGTTTTACAACTTTTATGGCCAGTTTATCCAGGATGTCTGCATTTCTTTGATTGACAACTCTCTCTGTGGTCAATCAGCGCACTGCAAGAGTCTAGTGGAGTAGAATAGATACCAAACAGTGGACAAAGAGCCATTAGTGTGTTGTTGGAGTATTTAAGTTACCGTTTGATTGTTTCAGACTCATTGAACATTGAACTGGATTCAAACATTCTGATCTATGTTTTGGGCCATGATTTGGACCCTTCCAAGGCCACAGTGGTGTCTGATCTCTCCGGGAATTGAGCTCTGGTTTGTGTAAAGCAGGTCAGCTGGCACTACACAAACACAAACTCTGTTTGTGGATGCTCTTTCCTCTTTTCCTGCTGTTCAGTCTTCCGGGACCACTCATAATGGGAAACATATGCTGGGATGGCCTCTCTCTCTCTCTCTCTCTCTCTCTCTCTCTCTCTCTTTCACTCTCTCTCATACTCACTTTCTCTAATTTATCTCAAGAGGCCAGTCTATGTACACACACACACACACACACACACACACACACACACAAACATTAAGTAAAAGGGACTGAAGCCTTGTTTTGTTTGTTTTTGTGCATGACGCCTTTCTGTCAGAGATGACGCAAACAGCTGGTGTGTGTGTGTGTGTGTGTTTGTGTGTTTGTGTGTGTGTGTGTGTGTCCCAGCCTAGACACTGAGGTCCAGGAACACCCAATCCTACACAGCTGTGGACCTGCTCACATTAAAGTGACGTACTCGTGTGAACTGTTACAAAACCGAGCTAGGGTTCCTCGTAGTACATGCTACACATCTAATTTGTAATTAGTGAGGTACTCAAGAAGTGCTTGCAGCTAAATCTTTTCTCATGTTGTGTCTAAATACATGATGCAGTTGAAGGAACATTGGATAATATTTTATTTACCTTAAAATTACAGTTTCAAAATTATTGTGATGCTCCACTGAGCTGTAATAGCTCAGTGGAATCTTTGTTGTTGGGCTCAGCACTGCAGAAACTGCACTATGTAACTTGAAGAGGAGGGTAGGATACCACATATAAATGGTTGATGTTGATTATATTTCCATTAAGCCTTTAAAATCACAGCATGCACTGATTCTCACCAGTCTCAGGTCTCTGGAGGCAGGCCTTGCCAGGACATATCTTCAGAGGGGCTCCCTCCAAGAGCCTTAGCTGTTACATACATTCCTCCTTTTCTGACTCCCTCTCTCCTTTTGTTTCTCCTTCTCTTTCTTCACTAGATGTTTCGTGGCGCCCTGGTTCAGAGAGCGTCCGCACCGGCTCTTTGAAGTGCAACACCCCAGCATGCCTTTCTCAGCAGGTGTGTCATTCTGATTTACACAGGACCCCTCACAACCTTAAAGAGGAGGAGGCCTCTACTGCAGCTGGGACCTCCATGAACATCTCTCCAAATCTCCAGCATCTTCCTTCTCCGGTCTGGTGTAAGATGATATGATGCAGTGTGGTCTGGTTTCGAAGCATCTCCTGTAGTAGTATAGTCTGAAAGAGGACAGTCTGATGTAGGTTGGTCAGGTTTAAGATCTGATGTAGTCTGATGTACTACAGTCTGATGTAGCACAGCTCAGTTCAGTTCAGTTGTGCTTTTTTGACAAGAATGCAGTAAGTACACAGTTGCCAAAGCAATTAAGTATGAATAGAAATGAACAGAACAGTGTGTAGAATTTAGAAAATAATAAAAGTTGTTTTATGAATAGGATTATTAACGAAATATCAAAATAAGAATGTAATAATAATCAGGTGGTTTAATGTACGTAGAATTGTTCAATGTCGGATTGTCTGAGTCAGATGTAGTATTGTCTGATTTAGGTTGCTCTGAGATATGACAGTCAGATGTGTAACTGTCTAATGTAGGAATGTAGGATGATCTGTGTCTGGTGTAGTACTGTGTGACCTAGGACTGTCTGAAGTAGGACAATCTGATGTTGGATGATCTGGGTCTGATGTAGGATGATGTGATGAAGACTGCCCTGGTGTAGGACAATCAGATGTAGTACAGTATGTTGTAGGATGATCTGGGTCTTATATAGGACAGTCTGATGCAGGACAGTCTGATGTATGTCCGTCTGATGTAGGATGGTGAGATGAAGACTGTCCTGGTGTAGGATGATCAGATGGAGTACAGTATGTTGTAGGATGATCTGGGTCTGATATAGGGTGATCTGATGTAGGACAGTCTGATATAGGACAGTCTGACGCAGGACGATCTGATGTAGGACAGTCTGATATAGGACAGTCTGATGCAGGGCGATCTGATGTAGGACAGTCTGATGTATGTCCGTCTGATGTATGTCCGTCTGATGTAGGATGGTGTGATGAAGACTGTCCTGGCGTAGTACAATCACATGTAGTACAGTCTGATGTAGGATGGTGTGATGAAGACTGTCCTGGCGTAGTACAATCACGTGTAGTACAGTCTGATGTAGGATGATCTGATGTAAAATGGTCAAGTGTCAGACAGTCTGATATAGGATGATAATGTAAAATGGTCTGAAGAAGAATGCTGTAATAGGACAGTCTTATGTAGGATGATCTGGTGTAAGACAGTCTGATGTAAGACAGTCTGATGCAGGACAATCTGATGTAAGACAGTCTGATGTATATCCGTCTGATGTAGGATGATGTGATGAAGACTGCCCTGGTGTAGGACAATCAGATGTAGTACAGTATGTTGTAGGATGATCTGGGTCTTATATAGGACAGTCTGATGCAGGACAATCTGATGTAGGACAGTCTGATGTATGTCCGTCTGATGTAGAATGATGTGATGAAGACTGTCCTGGTGTAGGACAATCAGATGTAGTACAGTATGTTGTAGGATGATCTGGGTCTTATATAGGACAGTCTGATGCAGGACAATCTGATGTAGGACAGTCTGATGTATGTTCGTCTGATGTAGGATGATGTGATGAAGACTGTCCTGGTGTAGGACAATCAGATGGAGTACAGTATGTTGTAGGATGATCTGGGTCTGATATAGGGTGATCTGATGTAGGACAGTCTGATATAGGACAGTCTGATGCAGGATGATCTGATGTAGGACAGTCTGATATAGAACAGTCTGATGCAGGACCATCTGATGTATGTCCGTCTGATGTATATCCGTCTGATGTAGGATGGTGTGATGAAGACTGTCCTGGCATAGTACGATCACATGTAGCACAGTCTGATGTAGGATGATCTGATATAAAATGGTCAAGTGTCAGACAGTCTGATATAGGACGATAATGTAAAATGGTCTGAAGAAGGATGCTGTAATAGGACAGTCTTATGTAGGATGATCTGGTGTAAGACAGTCTGATGTAAGACAGTAAGGCAGCCTGATGCAGACCGTTCTGCAACAGGACGTGCCAATTTCTGCACGTCGCTGAAAGACAGCAAAGGCGTGGTTCTGATTTTCTTTTTTAAAGAGAGCTGATGTTTCCCATTCCTTCACAGGCAGTGAATCTTCAGGAATAAATCACCTGCCCACTCGTCTATCACCAGCAAGGGGGAACGCTATGTCTGGACGTACATGGTGAAGAGGGACAGAGACTTCAGGCCTCATTAAATGGGCCTCTACCTCATTGTCCAACTGACAGAGGGCTGTCCAAATAGCTCTACCCTGAGCTAGTAAGTTGTCTCATGCCAAACTCTGCAAGCCTGTGGGATCTTCAGAAACGTTGTGCACATGATGCATTTGATGGAAACTGGTCAAGTTGCCTTTAACAGTTAGGAGTTAATTGTTTGATTAAACTAAGCTTAGAAATGACTTGCAGTTTCTAGTCGACCTGAATTTTACAGTGTACATTTTTTTCTAGAACACTATGTCCATGCCAGAACCCATTTAAGAGCATTTACTCTTAAGTCAGCATCTCCAGATGTCCACACTTTCTTCGAGTGAGTCCGAAAAGATTGTGTTTGATTCTTTCACATGTTTCACCACAACGCTAATTAACAGCAGGGACACCTAATTTAATTATGGTTCTGCCTCTCATCTGGAAGAAAATGCATGCTGTGACCACTTGGTCAGTTAACCTCCTACGTCCCATGTGTCAGCAGATGATTTCACAGCTAAATGGCCAGTAGGAAAATTCAAAATGCTGAACTAATCAGCAAGAGACAGATTTCTGCTCATTCGTTTCCCCCAAAACCATTTAGGAAGTGCCAATCAGTTGCTCTGTCATTTGCCTTTGTGGGACTATTCCTCATGGAGTAAGTGAGTATAAAAATGTCTATCAATCTTCTATGCCGTAATAATGAGCTTCTTCAGCACCAAGCAGATTTGGGACATTGCAGAATCCCTGTGTGGAGGAGTTCATCTCCCTGAAGAACAGCTGCTTCCTGTCTGTGGGATAAGTATCCTCCGACTCCCCAGACCTCCAGACAGACCTCAAAACCGTAAATCAGATTTGGGTTTTTTTCTCGGCTCAAATGCATGGCACCCACTGCCCTACACTGTTTAAACCTTCCTTCATCTTAATGCAAATATCCTGCATGTAAACATCTTGATGTTGAACTGGATCAGGTGTTTTAACCTATGCTCAGCCCATTTTTCTTACACTAACATACACTTTATGTCCAAACGTTTATAAACTTCCCTCATGCTGAGTGATTTTCATCTCTTTAAGGTAAAACCCACATTAAATACTGGCACTATCTCAAACCTGTGTCTTGCCAAACAAATTTTTAGTGAGTGGCAAAATACCAGTACCATTTCTAATAGCATTTTATTGGGTCTTACAGCCCATGTCCAAAGTTGTTCATTGCCCACCTGAAAGATTAACGCTCAATGGGCAACAGGCTTTAAGACCTTTGAGGCATGGCCTCAATGGCAGCAAATGGAGTGTGGGTGTGTGTGTGTTTTGCGTGGCATTTTGCACAAGAAAACAAAATCATCTTGAGATTTATTGGACAGTGCATTCTTGGAAGCAAGCCTTCTACTTATGATGATTTGTAGATATCTCAAAAAAGGGGTGGGACCATGTAACCATCTGCCAATCACAGAAATACTATGAACATGGCTGATACTTTAGACCAGGGCTCCCCCAATCCTGTTCCTGATGATCTCCCACCCTGCAGAGTTTAGCTCCAACTCCAATCAAACACACCTGATACAGGTGAAGAAAGCCTTTAGGGGCATTTAGAGCATGGTGTGTTGGATCTGAAATCTCCAGGGTGGTAGATCCCCAGAATCAGGAATGAATGAATGCTTTAGACTGAGCCTGCGGAAGTAGTATACACTGTTAACTTTGATCTCATTTTAAAACAGGCTTTTGGTGCCTGTACTTATTAGGAGAACATGACCTGATTTTCAAAAGTCATCGAGCAAGAAATTGTCCCTTTAGCCTTGATACAGTAAAACTGATGAGTTGTGTTTACTATTAGTGGAGCCTCTGTGATATGAGCTGCTGCTGTAGAAATCATAACGTGTTTGAACGAGGGCATTACAAATTATGTTAATTGACTGTTATTTTTGGGAATTTTAACCCTGTTCAGTGCTATTCATTGTCCACTATGTATTCTCACTACTTTTTCTGCTGTACCCTCTGTATTCCCTTTTTTTTGCCTTTGTTATTTTTGTTCTAAGTACTGCTCTTGTAGGTGCTTTGGGTTATTGAAAAGCGCTGCAAGAATGAAATATATTATTCTTATTGTTATTAATATTTACCAGTATTTTTTCATAATCATCATAAAGTAAAATTCTGTTGTAGAGGTGACGCCTGGTTCCACTCACCACCACTGAATCCTCTCTAAAGTGAATTGTTTCACTCCGAAACTCTCCCGCACATTGTCTATTTCTCAGACCTCATGAATTATGCAGAAATGTTGACCAAAATTGGTGGAATTCCTCTAGAGCGACTTGTAAATTTGTTTGTGGGTCTTTGGGTCAGGGCCTACACAAGGGAAAGCACAAAAATGTGCCTCATAAGCCTGTGTTTCCACATCATTAGCTGAAAAACCCCTCACAGATTTAAACCATGGCCTGCTGGGATGCGTCATTACAACATGACACTGGTGTTATGTCCCAGAGCCGAAAGATTCAGCAAGTGTTGGTAGTAAACGAACGGCCATGGCTGTGACATCACAACTATGACTAATGGGCTTTCTGAGACAATATGGTCAGCTTTAAAAAAAAAAAAAGAAAAAGAAACATATTGTGGTCTTCAAAACATGGCTCCTAAGAGCGACAATTTAATCTTTTTTTAAGCTTTATACTTTTAACCCCAAATTGTTTAGCCCTTGTTTCAGTGGCAAAGGAAGTGTCAGGATAGTGATTAAAACATGAGTATTGGTAGAGATAGTTCTGTTTCAGGACAAATTACAGGCGTGTGTGTGTGTTCGTGAGTATGTGCTTTCCCACAGGAATTGTGTGATTTGCCATTTATTCCCCTGACAATACAGCCTGGACTTTGGGGTGTAGCTGTGGTGAGGGTGTTGCAACAGAGTGATCCTCACTGACATGCATCAGCAAAGCCACTGACCTCAATCCTCCACCCAGGCCGCTGACCAAAAGCCTGAGTTTACACTGCCCCCTACTGCTGCACCCATCAATTGCAGCTGCTTCTGTGGGAAATCCATCCAAAACCTTAAGGGTTAATTCTCAATTTAGGACATGGACCTGTTCACCCACGCCTGACATATATGTCCGATTATGCATACTGCTTGTATAATTTCCATAGAAAAGAAACGCATGAGCCTAAGAATACCATGCCCAATGCCAAGAATTAGCTAGAGGGGTATAAGGCCCCACAGCACTGGGCTGTGGAGCAGTGGAACTGTGTTCTCTGGAGTGAAGGAGTACCAACAAACAGCTGTCAGCTACCAATGATTCGTAACTAATCTTCCAACATCAGTGCATGACCTCACAAATGCTGACAAATCCAGTGCTGTCAAATCCTCACAGCAATGTTCAATTTTGTATTCTGAAGCTCACCCGGGAGTAGAAGCTGTTACTGTAATGAAGAGGGAACAACATCATGATTCATTACTTTAACCCTGAAAAGCAAACATGAATTAATTTAATCAGCACTGAGAAAGGGAAATAGGCAGAAAGGAGAATTTGTAAATCATACGGTGTTTCTGTGACCAACTGGACTGAGTCCAGACCTCAACATCATTGGACTGAGTCCAGACCTCAACATCATTGGACTGAGTCCAGACCTCAACATACATGGGTTCCCAAACCAGAAATAATAGAAGGTTCTTCAGTGTGAACCAAGATGGCGTCCGTGGGATAAAGAGCTCCAGTAAGAGCTCAGCACATTTAATATAACCTCTTGGCGCAGGAGAGACTGATGAGATTATTTGCAGCCAATCAGATGAGTCTGTGTACTTTTGAGTTCTGAAATGGAAATATGGAAAATGGGATATGAACTTTCTGATGTGAAGTTTCTGATTTAGAAAGAAAACTGGAAAATTAGAGGGGAAAACAGGAAAATGCCATGTCTGTATGTTTTATGGGGTTGTGGTCGGTGCAACACGAGACTCTTTGGCTACTTTTCTCCACTGTTCTCACTGTTCACAAGCTTTGCAGGATGGCTCAGAATGCGATATCGTTAACACACAGGTAACAGAGTCCACAGTAAACAGTGGATAAACCATGACTCTGTCCGTGTCTCTGGCACTGATCATGTATCCTCATTTCCCGTCAAAACTAATGCAGAAGAAAGGCTGGTTCACTGGTTTATTTTGGTGGAAAAGAGCTAAGAATGGATTAAGGATTAATTTGTAGGCAATGCCTCCAACTTCGAAGACTGAAATTATGTGGGGAGTTTTCTACACTGGGTTTAAGCCTAGTTCTGGACTACACAGCATTATAAATTGTGATTTCTCATTGTAAGGATGATATAGTCCAGGACTAAGCTTAATCCCTGTCTGGAAAACCACCCCATGAAGTGGAATGGAATGCTGTAATTAAGATAGTATTCTCCAACCAACCCCAAATCTCACCTTTTAATAAATAAAGCCAAGGTGAACAGGCATTAAATCCTCGTTGTGTTGAGGGGAATAAAGAGATGGATTAGTCTTTTAGCGCTGAAAGCTTTGTCTCTCTCACTTCAGCGGCTCCATCCATCATCTGTTCCAGTGGTTACCTCGATGATTTCTCTCTTTACCCAGAACAAAACCGGAGGAAGTTTTAGAACCAAAACAAACAGAACACAGTGTTGAAGGTGGGAGCGTTTCGCTGATGAAGCATAAAGAAACTGATCAGGTTTCAAAGCCCTCTGTTTACTCGTTTAAAGACTGAAAGTAATTTAAAACGAAGAGCCTCCTCCCAAACACACACACACACACACACACACACACACACACACAAAACACCTCACTCATCTCTAAAAATGACAAAAGATGTTCTTTCAGCTGGTAAAACTTAGCGTGTGAAACTTGAGTTGCAAGATGTCTTTTATGCCGTGATTATCATTATTTGTAATCACCCCAGAGCCATTGCTGAGGCCAAGAGTCTAAAAATGAATATAATTGAAAAGAAATAAACAATAACAAGCAAAATAAAGTAGTTTTTGTACCTACACCTTTCCAACTGCTTTTTTTAGCACCTTAATTAAGCAAAATATGCTCCAGAGATGTGGTCCCCCACATGGGAGTTATCACCGTAACTGTTCATAGAACGAGCGTTTAGGTTTAACATCTGTGTCCAGAACAGTGAGGGAGAAATAACAAAAAAGAGGTTGAAATATCTTTATCATTTCCAAGCTTTTTGAATTCAGTGTTCCACCTTAAATGATGTCACTGTTGCATTTGGGTCCACCAATTAAGCCAAAACGGCTAATTAATAACTGATGATAATGAAAGAGCCAACTTTTAATTTTTCCAAACTCTGGTCTGAGGTGTTCTTCTCTGGTTCTGGTTCCATGAGGGTGACATCGGTGTGAAACGAGTGACATAAGTGTGAGGGAAACATGACGTGTGATAGACCCGACTATGCCTCTAGTCTCTTTGTCTATAGCCTGTGATCCAGTCATAGCTGGGATGATATTGATGCACTCACGATTTTGTGTTCAATGTAACTGTTGGTAAAATGTAATTAATCTATAGACTTCAATTCCTGCACTGTGCATGACATGTTTAAAGACTCACTACCCATAAGCTCACAACTGAAATAAAACTGTTATATTTACATTGATTTGTTTCTTTCAAAATCTTTAATTTAATTCTCATGTAGATGTTTCAGTTAAAAACAAAAGTGAAAAACAGCCCTGTTCCACCTAAATATGTCCGTAGACAGACTCAGACTGCATCCCAAATAGCACCATAGTACCTACATAATGCACTCCACAGAAAATAAAACTAGGATCACTACACCCAAACAGTGCACTAGGAAGCTTATAGTTGAATATAAATTGTTTTATACTTTAGAGAAATGCATTGAGACTAAAGTGAAGAAAATGCTAATATGGCTAACAATGGATAAAGGCCTTTTGCCCCTCATTATGATGATGATTATCGAGACACCTTTTCTCCCCTGATGTGTAGAGGCTTCTGTGCTTTTAAATGCTGTGAGTCCCTCTCCAGAACAGGGAGTGGAAGTGTGTATGATATATATATATATATATATATATATATATATATATATATATATATATATATATATATATATATATATATATATATATATATATATATATATATATTTCACATCTGTTTGCATTCATGCTGCACTATCATACTCTATCCCCCCAAAATGAAGAATCACAGGAGGAAATGGCAGATTTGTGCTTTAAATTAATTAAATTAATTTGATTTATACTTGGGGCATGGTGGCGCAGCAGGTAGTGTCGCAGTCACACAGCTCCAGGGGCCTGGAGGTTGTGGGTTCGATTCCAGCTCCGGGTGACTGTCTGTGAGGAGTTGGTGTGTTCTCCCCGTGTCCGCGTGGGTTTCCTCCGGGTGCTCCGGTTTCCTCCCACAGTCCAAAAACACACGTTGAAGGTGGATTGGCGACTCGAAAGTGTCCGTAGGTGTGAGTGTGTGAGTGAATGTGTGTGTGTCTGTGTTGCCCTGTGAAGGACTGGCGTCCCCTCCAGGGTGTATTCCCGCCTTGCGCCCGATGATTCCAGGTAGGCTCTGGACCCCCCGCGGCCCTAAAATTGGATAAGCGGTTACAGATAATGGATGGATGGATGATTTATACTTTGAACACGTGAAAAATGAACATTGAACTGACTACTGACCCTTCGACATCCCAATTTCTGTGATATAATTAAGGCCTCATTTTAAAAATTCCAGATCCTACAGGTTTAAGAAAGTTTTTAGAGTCTGATTTCCCCCGAAAGGGCAGATCAGCGTCCAGCCTAATGATTTCCTGCTCTCAAACACCTCACTCCTCTCAGCAGCTCGTTACTGCCATAATGAACCAAGGACCATGTGTTGAATCTGAGGAAACTCAACTCTGATCACAGTGAACAGCCATAAAAAACAATCCAGAAAGTCATGACACATGATAATATCAGCAGATCTGTATGAATGGAATACAGAACTTTAGTGGATATGGCTATGGATATCCCAGTTCTTTATATTTCAAAACTTATTTCTTGTGACTACACATGAAAAGAACCTGTTTTAATATTTTATAATGTTTGAGAGCATCAAAAACCATAACACATCATCTGCCAGTGGTTTTAATCTTGTGGCTAATCTATCTACAGTGTGTACAAAAAACTTTCCTATAACAGCAAAGATGTATCTAAGCAATGCATTTTAGACAGTATTTTGGCATCATATCTATGGTATGATGTTAAACCATTATTTATAAATATCCTAAATTATTTTCTATCTTGCATTATTAAATATTTACAGTTTCCACTGTGTTCATATACAATGGAATAGTTAAAGTTATCCTCCAGGCAGCGTGCAACTGTGAGAACTCTGTAAAGTGTTTAATTCCCCTCAGCAGCTGTGTATGATACAGAGTTTTGTCGCTGATTTGTTCCGCTGCATGTGTGTTGGCCCTGTGCAGCATTTTACTGTAACACACTCCTCCCAGCCAACGGTGCAGGGAGTGCACACACAGTCCAGAAAACACACTTTCAATGCTCTATAGCCATGTGCAGGGTGGGCTTTATACCTTTCTTTTGGACTCTTAGCATTGGTGAAAATAGGCTCATGTGCAGCTGCTCCAGAGTATCCTATTCTACTGGTCAATACGTTTATATGGAGGTAATAGTAGTAATAGTAAATTATTTTGTATTGGACTGTGTGTATATATATATCACTGACACTGACATGAAATTTGATTAAAAAATACATTTGGTTGCAGTCCACGCTCCAGAAATTAACATTTCAGGCTCCAACAGATCAACTGTCCAAAGAGGAGAGAGAGAGAGAGAGAGAGAGAGAGAGAGAGAGAGAGAGAGAGAGAGAGAGATAGGAACTGACCCAGAGCTTGCTTTTTTTTTCCTCTAGAAATGGGCAGTGCCTCTCTGTTGATGTAATGATTTGAGCTGTGGATCAGACACGGCACTGCCTGCTGGAGTTTTTGGAATGGAGTTTTGGAATGTTGTTAAACAGAAGTGGAAATGACTGAAGTAGCCAAAGCCCTCACACACACACACACACACACACACACACACACACATATAGGCATGCACACACAAACAAACACACACAAATCCTGCATATAATTACCATTAATTATCTCTCTCTCTCTCACTCAACCCCACTCTTGCCCTCTTTCTTCCTTCTGACCACAGAAACAACAGGGATAAACTCAGGGAGGATTGTGGCATGTGTGTATGTGTCTGGGTGGGTGGGTGAGTTGTTTTGTGTGGGTGTGTGTGTGCAGAGAAAGCACACAAAGACACTAAATAATTATTATGGAGAGATGGAGAGAGAGAGAGAGAGAGAGATGGTGAAGTTAAAAAGGAGGGGAGGAAGAGAACCGAAGGATTAAAGAATTACATTATTTCAGAACTCCACAACTTCCTTAAAACCTTTTAGACCCAGATCCTTAGACAGCGATAGTGACTGTTTTGCCTACATTTTTTTTCTGTGTGGGCTTCTTCCTTCCAGCTCCACGTCCTTTCAGACCCACAGGGCTGAGCCGTTCCTCTCACAGTTGAAGGACGGACACACGCAGCTTTGAATGTATTCGGATCTGCTTGATTTTCCCATCTGTTAAAGAAGATCCCTGTAAGTGCTGCTTATTTGATGGGGAGGCGTTTGCGTGTGAGGAGAGGAGAGGGGAGGAGAGGAGAGGAAAGAAGAAATGCAGATAAGACACAATAATACAATTGATCACTGGCAGGAAAGTGCAGCATTGATTATCTGATGAAGGTGAGAGAGAGAGAGAGAGAGAGAGAGAGAGAGAGAGAGAGAGAGAGATGCAAGCTCTAAAAATAGAGAGGATGGAGAATGGGGGCTCCATTGGAGATGCTACCACTGCGCACGTACACTTTTCTCTCTAGTGTGGGGGTTGAGGGTGCACACACACACACACACACACACACACACACAGAGAGAGTTAGAGAGAGAGAGAGAGAGAGAGAGAGAGAGAGAGAGAGAGAGAGAGAGAGAAAGAAAGCCCTGATCACACAGGCTGGACATGAAAACTCTTTGTGGATCAGATGAATATCATCATTGATGTGGTTCTGTGAGAATCTGAGCTGATGAAGCAGGAGCTTTTCAATAGGCATCAGTGCTTTAATGTTTTCACACACACCCACACCCATACACACACACACACACACACAATGTGGCACTGAGGGTGCTATTATTTGTTCACATTAGTCACCAGCATACCCTTTCCCTCACTCAAAGCAAACAGCTTGTGCACATCAGTCAGACATGAGAACTCCTGAGATTCAGATGAAGTCCAGGCTTCGTTAGCTATTGTTGGTACGTCCATCAAAATGTCGGCACTTCTCTGTGTGTGACTTAAGAGGGCTGTTAGTTAAAGGGGAAGGTTAGGAGCTCACAGAATGCTTTTCAAATTTTTTGTTTTTTCTTTTGTTTTTTAAGAGAGAGGACACTGGAGACACACACGTGTCCATTGTGGGAAGCTTCATATAGGTTGTAGGTTGTAGGAGAGAGAGAGGATGGGAGGGAGTTAAATATCTTTAAAAATTATGCAACTATATTAATAAGCAATAATGCATAAACATTTCCTCATTAACCAAAACAATTAAATAGCTTTAATAGACCACATCACTAAATAATCATCTTTCATTTCAAACTATTCATGTTCATTCATTTGTTTTAGAATCATTTTTAAAGATTTTTAAAATAATGTATTCCTATTAATGCACTAATTGTTGTCATTTTTAATATACATTGTTCCCTTCTTGTTATGATAAATTAAGCACCTTTTGAGTCGCTCTGGATAACAGCATCTTATAAATGCTGTACATTTAAATGTAATTAATAATTAGCAATTGCGATTCTCTTTCATATTTGATCATTTTTGTTTTGAAATATTTCTGTAAAAACCTTGAGCTGCATTTATATATAAAACCACTATCCAAATAAAGATTAATACTAGCTTTAGAATAAAAGTAAAAAAACATTACTTTTACCATTGTTTATATCTTTTTTAGCTTCATGGCAGTCTATAAATATTAATAAATACATTAATAAAATAAAACAAGTACTGAGTTAAGCTGATTTGTGTTTATTTACATTTGTATTTAGGTGTGTATTTAGGAAGCAGTTTGACCAACAGTTTATAGCTGCAGGTGCGCGTGGACCAATAGCAGTATTCAGAAGACGGGACTTTGATGTGAAATGCAGACGCAAACCTTGATGTGAAATCAATATCAAATCCCGCTGGACGCATTTTTCTCGTCCCAAAAATAGAACACTTCCAAGGAAAAGAGGACGTATGTGTTTACCATATTATATCCATATCCATGGGTTGCAGTCATGTGATGTTTTTTACTTTTTTTGTTTTGGCGTAGGTGCCATTATGGGTACAGATCACAGCACCAAGTAAACAGAAGGGAAAGATGGATAGATTTATTTCATACACAGCTCCTTTCCCTGCCCTGGAGAGAGTCTCACATCACTCAGAAACACAGAAGCTCACTGCCTTCTTGCGTCAGAGAATGAAGACTGTGCTGCATAATGAGGAGAAAAAGACTGATACCCTCTGTTAGCCACATTAGCATTTTCATCATAGGATCTAATGGAAACTGTTAACACATCAGACTCCAATGTGTTTCTCTTCTCTTCTGACCAAATCTGTGTGCGATTTTCAGACACAGATCATACACCAGCTTGTGGTACTTCACTTGTGTTTTGTTTTAGAGTGTAAGAGACTGCAGGCACAAGTCAGGTATTCATTTGTCTCATTCATTGTCTCATGTTTACAGGGTAAATAATCGGATCCGGCTTTACCTGCGGTCTGAGAGTTTTATCATGACTGCCTGCCTAAATTGTTTCACTGATTTGGCTTAAAGTTAATAAAGTATGAAATGTGTGTATGAAAATGTGAGTGACGTTTCTGTGAAGGAGCAAAGATAAGGCTGCATCCCAAATGTCTCCCTACAACCTTTGTAGGGCACAGTGTAGGTCATAAAACAACGGTTTCTCCACAGATGTAGTGTGTTGTATATCATAAAACATTATAGTCAGCTATAGGGTTCACATTTCCTTATTGAATTCAGTCTGGGTGCAGTGTTATTAGTTTCATTATCTGTGACGTGCACTAAGAAGGGAGTAAGGTGATATTTTGGATGTGGTCTGAGCTCATGTACTGAAGAACAGAGCTGTT
Source organism: Hoplias malabaricus (assembly GCF_029633855.1). Classification (NCBI taxonomy): domain Eukaryota; kingdom Metazoa; phylum Chordata; class Actinopteri; order Characiformes; family Erythrinidae; genus Hoplias; species Hoplias malabaricus. Next base: position 727,953 of record NC_089818.1, read on the forward strand.
TACAGACATCCATAATTACATTTTCTAAACTGGGACTACAAATGTTGACAGAAACAATAAAACTATTAAAACATCACAACAGAGTAGGTCCCTAATATGGAAGCTCCTCGTGGGTCGCGGATCGTGAGGACAGCTGAGAAGATTATCGGTGTGTCTCTTCCCTCCATTACAGACATCTACACCACTCGCTGCACCCGCAAAGCACTCAGCATTGTGGGAGATCACACACACCCTTCACACACACTCTTCAACCTACTGCCGTCTGGAAAAAGGTATCGAAGCATTCGAGCCCTCACATCCAGACTCCATAACAGCTTCTTCCCGCATGCTATCAGACTCCTGAACACCTAGAGACTGAGACTGGACAGAAGAAGCACACACACACACACACACAGACACACACTTCTTAACGCAAACACTGGTCTGTTGGACTGTAAATGAGTGTACTGTTTTCACATATCCTGTTTACATCATGGTTACATCCAGTTACCGTTTACAGCACAAATACACTTTAAATTGCAGTGTCTCTCTCCCTCACCCCCTACGTACTTATGGTTTTTGCCTTGTCTTGTATTACATTGTATTGTATTGTACTGTAGGGACATTGTTTTGTATTTTTCTTTGCCATATCTTTTGCACTTTAATGTGTGTGCACTGTTTTATGTTGCACTAGATTTGCACTAGTTGCACTTTAATGTTGTGTATTGTCTTATGTAGCACCTTGGTCCTGGAGAAACGCTATTTCGTTTCACTGTATATTGTAAACACTGTATACTGCTGAAATGACAATCAACTTCTTGAACTTGAACTCTACACAGTGATGTCAGTTGCAACACATGGATACAGGTTTGAGAACTGCCTGTATATAAATGTGTATACTGTGTATAAATGACAATAGATGCTGGGAATGCATTATTTCCACCTTAAATTTAAAGAAGCAGAGGATCTGAGAGCTTAAGATCTTACACTGGAGCGCCTCAGAGCCAGTGTAGCTCTGAGGATGACATGCTTTTTACCCATGGTCAGTAAAGTAGGTGTTTTAGATAAAACAGCCAGTGTGTGTAGGTTTAAGGTATAAGGTAGATGTTTTTAATTATGAGGCCCCTCTGTTTCTGATAAACTGGCCAGTGATTAGAGGAGTAGAGTAGGTGTTTTTGACAAAGTGGCTACTCAGTGTAATAGCGGTGTAAGCAAAGTGCTTTACTGTTGGAGGCTACTGTCCAGTCTAGTAATTTTCCTTTAACATGATCCACCTCCTGATCCAAATCCAGTTCTCACTGGTCCATGGTGCTGGTTCTGTTTGGTGGGGTGATGGTATCAGTCCATTTGGGGCTCCGCCTCGCCTCGTCCATGACATTCAACCCAACATTGTCCCATTGTTCTTCACGGCTCTTGGAAAAATGTCAGAGCCTCTTTTTTGCCCAAATTCCAGCACTCCGTGCAGTCTCTGGCCCTCGTCTCGAACCCTGTTTGTGTCACGTTGGGTTTCATTTGAATATCAAGGCCCAGAAGAAGGTGGCCAGACACTTAAAGAGCTGTTTATATTTGGACAACGTGACTGTTGACATGTCCGCGGCCGAGGAGTGGGTCAGAGGGAACAATGAGGGCCTTTGTCACCAGCACGACAGTAATCTTTTTCCATTGATGAGAAGATTAGAAAAGCTGCATATTTGCATTTCATTGTGCAGAGTTCTCTCTATTTTTGGAGTCTATTAATGAAAAGTTAATCGCTGACCCACTGTGTTTATTACGAGCTCTGTGGGTTTCAGCAGGTGATTTTCCCGTTCTATTCTTTTGTCCGAACAGTTTTTGAAGTAGCAAATTCAACAAAACAACATAGTCAGAAAAATGGAATGTCCATTGATGTGCTAGTTTGGTTGCCATGGTTTACCACCCCCTCCTCCCCCCCATCAAACACACACACACTCACACATAATTTCCATTGTTATGCTGCAACCATTTAAATCAGCAAATTTGATTTAAAATACGGTTTTTGATTAGGGATTTTATTAATTATGTGGCTTTAGAGCCTGGAATAAAAAATCTGTCCTCATTCAGACCGACAGGTCTCTTGGTGAATTTATATTATGTTCTATTTATAGACCAGTCCCAGGATTTGTACAATGTATACCAAATATAATTGACAGTTGTAAAATGTGTACTAAAATTTCTGGCAACCCAAAGTGGAAAAAACTGCTAAAGCAACTTTTCCTAAACTTAACATTATCATATAGAAAAAAGGGGCAAATAAAAGAGATTGAAGCATACACTGAGATGAGCTGATGAATGTAATAAACACTAATGTGAAACGGAACACAAATATGACAATGACAACAGACAATAAACCACAACACGGTGAAACAAAGATAGGGAAAATAACTCAGATCACCTTTGAGGTTGGTCACATGACCCCCACCAGCTCACAGGTGTGGGGTGTGGCTGGGTGTGACACGAGGGAAAATAAACACAAAACCAAAACACAAAGCAGAGGAAGTTCTAACAAACCATAAACATAAAGGAACACTAGAATTTCTTTTTACGTTAAATACTATTTACTTACCATATTTCATCTTAAAATTACAGCTTTAAATCATTGGGATGCTCTGCTGGAGGGAGAACAGAGCCTCTGTCTTTGCTACTCTGGGCCCAGAACTGCAGAAACTGCACTGCACCCTGTCCTGTCCTTTGATTTCAGGACAGTTCTTAGTGAATATCCAATAAATATGCATTATTCATTCATTCATTCATTATCTGTAACCCTTATCCAGTTCAGGGTCGCAGTGGGTCCAGAGCCTACCTGGAATCATTGGGCGCAAGGCGGGAATACACCCTGGAGGGGGCGCCAGTCCTTCACAGGGCAACACTCACACACACACACACTCTTTGAGTCGCCAATCCACCTACCAATGTGTGTTTTTGGACTGTGGGAGGGAACCGGAGCACCCAGAGGAAACCCACGCGGACACAGAGAGAACACACCAACTCCTCACAGACAGTCACCCGGAGGAAACCCACGCGGACATGGAGAGAACACACCACACTCCTCACAGACAGTCACCCGGAGGAAACCCACGCGGACATGGAGAGAACACATCAACTCCTCACAGACAGTCACCCGGAGTGGGAATTGAACCCACAACCTCCAGGCCCCTGGAGCTGTGTGACTGCGACACCTACCTGCTGCGCTACCGAGTTCTGTTTTTGGATGATGCTAAAATAGACTGCAGTAAAGACAAACAGTGCACTATTGGTGCTTTCCACTGCATCTTACCTACACTACACTCTCAGAAGGAATGTACAGTACAGGTGCATTACTGTGACTAAAGGTACAGACAGCGTAGAGTATATTTAAAAAGGTACAGCAGTGGTGTCCAGTTGTGTTCCCTAAAGGTTCATTACATTCTCTTCTCCAGAAGGAGAGGGGGATCTCTGTAATCTTTCATTATACAACTGTGGAGAATAAAAGAACACCATAAAAGTCCTGGAGAGGAAACGGGGCGAATGACATCAACACAGCTTTAAAATCTACAATTATAATAGAATATGGTACAATTATGTTTCCTAACTAAAAGTAAAGAAGACATTCCCTTGAGGGTACCACCAAAGTACTCAAGTCTACTCAGCTCTGCTTACATTTCGGTACCTGGAACCTGTTTGGTTTTCCACTAGAATGGTCCCCCCACCCCCAGTGTGTGACATGTCAAAAAAAAGGTCTCTAACAAGAACAAAAAGCTTTGGAATCCACAACAGTGACAGAGGTAACATTAAATATAGTTTACTCCCCGTGTATTTGCTTGTCTGATTTATTTATTTATTTATTTATTTATTTGTGGACTGAACACAGCTTTGCCAGAGTTCAGAAAAATCAGTGCAGTTTCTTTATTTCTTATTTCACCTTCCAGCTCTTCCTGGATTTCTCCATTGGCCATGTGCCCAAGAAAGGTTTGAACCACTTCAAAACACCATGGTGTTATTTAAATTAAATGTGATCACTACTGTAGCTTGGAAATTTTAAAAACTGAGTTTTTGTTGGTTGTCTGTCTGACCAATCAGGGCTCTGCAAGGTTTACATGTCACAGTTTAGCCCCTACTTGGCTCAATTGGATCCATGAGTGAGCAGGGACTGAAAAAGTAACCAGGTACTAGGTACCAAACTTGCCTTATGGAAAAGCAAAGAGAAAAAGAAAAAAAGTAGTCAAGTAAAGTCAAATTTTGTAGGTATCACACAATGGAAAAGCGTGTACATACTTACTCACAAGAATAATCTACTCATTTCATGTTACAATTTTGTAGCCATGTTTTATCAGCGTAAACTTGTAAACATCACAGTGCCCCATGCTACGACATCTGGAACCATAACTACTCCCTACAGATTCTCACCAAGTTCACTCAAGCAGTTCACCCAATATTTAACAACAGTGTGAAATGAGCCCACATGGTTACACTCTGCCCACTGGGCCATGGTGAGTTTGCCTTTAACTGAATGTCCCCGGGACATCTCCCACTCTGAAAATCCCTGTTAAATTTTTCACACTTTATGGGTCATTTCCGGACACAGGTTAAACTCGTTCTCGGACTTAATTACGCACCTCTTCCTCTGTACTCTCCGGGTCCGGGAGACGTTGTGATCTCAGAGCGGAAACACACAGAGACTCTGAGTAATCACACACACAGGAATCGAGGAGACTCTGCAGGTCAGAGTCAAGGGTCAAACGCTTCATTGTGCGGCCCATGCCTTTTGGACCGTGGATGGTAACCTTGCCGGGTTACTACCGATGCAAATCCTGTGACCACTGGGACCACTGAGAGGGAACTGCGCCCATCAGAAAGTGGACAGTGTGAAAAAAGTTACCCAGCGAAAGCTTTTGTTGCTCAAAGTTGGTCATTGATATCTCGGGAGATTTCATGATGCATGGGAAACGAATTTGTCTCCACTGTCTCTCCATCTGATCTCAGGGATATTCAGAGATATTAAAGAGAAACTGCAGAGGTATTAACCAGGATTTACCAAGACATTATAGAGGAACAACAGAAACGTCATATTTAGGAGGAACTGCAGAGATGGTAAGAAGGACCTACAGAAATATTAATGAGACATTACAGAGATATTAAGGTGGAACTACAGAGATATTAAAGAGAAACTACATATTTAGCAGGAACAATAGGGATATTGAGGACAAATTACGAAATATTAATGTGGAACTACAGAGATATTAAAGAGAAAATAACAAATATATGACATAGAAACTGGAGCGATTACAGCTACATATTTAAGAAGACCTATAGGGATGTTAAGGGGAAACTACAATGATATTAAGGAAGACCTTCAGAGATATTAAACAGAAGCTATTGAACAAAAATGTTACAAAGAAACTACTAGAGGTGGAACTACAGAGATAATACGTAGAAACCATCATTTTCTTGACTTTTTGAGCCCATCCTATTAGTGATAAATGTCGGTGAGTTCTCTGAAGAAGTCTCTAGTCCATTAGGGCTGTAATTGCTTTTTTGCTTCAGTGAAATTCAGTGAATAAACACCAAGCTTCAAGGTCCACAGCACCCTCTTGACTTTAGACAGAGCAGAACACTCCTCGGACTGACCAATGGGTTCATAGGCAGATTTATATGTTGGGGACATGTCCACACCACTTTTTAGAATCCCTGATTTATGTCCTAGTTGCTTCACTGTCAAGTGATTTTCATTTGTTATTGTTGTGTTTGTTTGACATTTAAAGAACACAATCAAACAAAGCCAAACATTTGCAAAATTTTGAGTTTTATGTGTCCTACCTTACCAGTGAAGTCATTTAGCAGATGCTGTTATCCAGAAATATATAATCACATTACTGATTACATACAGATGGAGTTGTCATACTCTTAGACTGAGCTGTAGTGCTAAGTGTATTTTAAAAATAGCCACCCACATGTGGTTGACCCACTCTCTGGAGCATAAAGTGGTTCATTCACGAACGACAAAGCAATTTGTCTCTTACTGCGAGTTTCCACTGTACGCCATCGGCTCAGCACGGCACGACGTGATTTTCCCCGGGTCGATTTTCCATTAGCACAGCCCTCTCATGAAATGCAACCAGTGACATCACTAAATCTCATCTCTAACAGGAACGATGAGCTTTGAAATTCACATCAAGTTAGGTTAGGTGCTGTTTATTTGTGTATTTGTGTGTAGTTTTTTTTTTTTTTTTTTTTTTTTGACAGAACACAGCTCTGTTCCCCAGGTCTCACAGATCAGCAGAGGTTTCGTTGTTGCACGTCTGACTCTCACTGGAGAGTTTTTTTGTCTGCCACCAATCCAATGAGCTGTTGAACCTCTATAGCATAATTTTAAAGGCAGCTGTTGTGAGTCAGACAAAAGCAAATGTGATCACTTCTGCAACCTGAAATCTCATTTCTGACCCTCAGGCTCTGGCCATGAATCTCTAACCGACTGAAGCTTTTCCAGAACATACAGCGAGGCCTGAGGAGGACGACTTGAAGAAGCAGATCATTATTTGTGCTCTTCAAATTCTGCTGAATAGCCTTTCCTCCTCTTTTCTGACCCCCTCGAGGTTTGTTGTCTTTGTTCTCCTCGTCTAGACAAACTGGGGCTGTGTGACAGCGGAAATGTTTCAGTTCCTCATGGGAAGGCATCAAAAGTTCGGGAGGCAGCAATAAGCCCTCAGTAAAGCGGCCTCCAAACTTCCCCCAATATTTCATTTATAGAGCTGTGTGTGTTTTAAAAGGCCATGTTCTCCTGAAACGCTGCTTCTGAGCTGAATTCTTAATGCCACAGCTCAATTCATGACTATTTATACAAGCATAACACAAACAGACTGGTTCATTTAATGAACCCATTAAACTACAGAGAGATGCTGAGAGAAGGCTATTTCTAGTAGCAAATATATGGATCTCATCAAGTTAAAAATAGCATTTTGAAAACTGCTTATGTTTGTAACCCAGCAAAATTTAGCTGTGTAGAGCACTTATATTATTTAAGCCCCCTTCACTCCTTGACTTTGTCCAGGTAACGTCCAAGTGAGTGCATGTGTGTATAGAGCCAGCAATGTTAGGGAGAACTCACAGTGAACTCATGCCATGCCCCCTGCATGCGCTACACAAAAGTTGGCCCAGGCCTAATCCACTCTGGGCATTCACAGCTGCGAGAATGCATCTGAAACTGACAAACTCCAGCTGTAAGCTACGTGTCTGAAAGGGCAACTCTGGAAAATGTCCAGATCTAATCCAAACATGAAAACAAATTTAGTGGGACAATGTTTCTTGCTGCACCCTCCAGGGAGTATTCCCGCCTTGCGCCCAATGATTCCAGGTAGGTTCTGGACCCACTGCGACCCTGAACTGGATAAGGGTTACAGACAATGAATGAATGAATGAATGTTTCTTGCTAATTCTAAAGCCGTTTAACGGCAAATCCAATTATGTACCAGGAGCAAGCTTCTTCTTATTAGGAAACTGCTCTCATATACTGACACTTAGTGGCTTGGATGTGTCAGAGATTCTCCTTGACCCACTCTATGGATTATAAATATGTTCATTCAGGGACCACAGTACAATGTGATTCTTAATCAAATGTGACCTTAAGTTTATAGAATACCTACAAATACTCTCATTGACAAAAAAAAAAAATAAAATAAAATAAATAAATAATGTAGCCAGATTGCAAACACCTGCAAGCAGTTGTAGCTCACATTGATATGTAAATGATTACAGGTGTGGACTGATTAAACACAGAGTCTTGCCACAAGAGCGCATCACATTGCTTCTCTGCTGCCCTATAAAAAGGCTCTCAGAGGCCCCTTTTGGATAGTGTACCTCTTGGTGAGAGATCGTTGTTGATAGACCTGCCTCTACTACACACTCGAAGACAGTTTGCCCAGTTGACAGACCTTAAGAGCCGGGTGACTGGCCAAAGAAAAGCAAGATTGTCATTTCGACAAATTGCCCACTATCTAGAAGGTTTGGACCAAGCTGTTAGGAGTTGTTGGGAGCAGTGATGTCGTGAGCGAGAACCTTGGACAGTAACAGTATTGTCTTTGGGGTTCTCTTTGGGATCGGACGAGGGTCGAGTTTGAGTATGGAGGCCTTGCAGTAAGCGCTTCAATCCTTTGCTCTGGATATGGGGACACCCTGCTGCAACATGTTTTGCCTCTTGTGGCAGGGCTTCCAACTGATATATTTCAGCAGGAAAATGTTCACCCACACAAAGCAGGGCCTCGCTGTTCGACAGATTTATTGCCAGCCACGCATTTATGGGACCAGCTGGGACAGCAGACTCTGCAACCTTCAATAGTGCAGGATCTACAGGCCCAGCTCCAACATCCATGAGCAAATGTGCTAAAGGATGCTTTATGGCCTCCATGGCCAACCATATCTCATTTTGTATCCAGGCTAGAGGTGGCCCAACAGGGCACTAGAGACTCCTTTCAGTCGTAAGTCCCTCTATTGTCATCACTTACATCATTATATTCACACATATAAAGGCTCATTCACTTGCAATAATGAATTAGAATCAAGCCATGTTGAGGTACTGACAAGACCTTCAGGACCATGACACGGTGTTGTTCAAGCAGCAGTAACTCAATTAAACTTCCCCTGTAGTTTTACCAAATTTATTTTTTTTTCTAATTCACTTATTTGTTAACGATGTAAGTGTATCCAGGTTAGAACAAATTGTTTCAAAGCATTTTTGGTCACCCCTCTGTCCTTTCCAGACAGCTCTTCGGTCTTGTACTCCACGCTATCGAGTCCCATCAAGAGGAAACATGCCGCTGCAGTGCCGTCTCTTGTTTTGTTGGGCAAAATACCCGCCCCTGCATTCTGCAGCTTTGTGCTGGATGTCTAGAAGGAGAGATAAATGTGGTCATTAGAACTCTGCCTCTTTTTTTTTGGAGTTGTGTGGTGTGCTGGGTTTGGGGACTTTGGGTTTGATGCCAATCTTCTGTTGATGGAAT
>NC_089818.1:739418-866918 GCF_029633855.1 Hoplias malabaricus
TACTAATCCTACCATGCACACGTACTGCAAGTGAGTTCAGTTACTAGCAATAACTACTACATTAGATAAGTCTGAACGTAAATATTTTTAACCATATTCTACAGTCAGTCTGAGCCCTATAAAGACATCTGAGGTCTGCTTGCAACTGAATATTACAGTGAATAAATATATAGGATATTAGTAAATAAACAGTTCATAACCAATTTAAAGGATCTTAAATACATTAATCAAAAAGTCCCCATGATGTGAGAGTGTAAACAGGTTTTTTATCCTCACAATTTAAAATACAGCTGGACAACATGACACACACAAATACACATAACTGTACACCGATGGAATTGTTCCATGAGTCCAACCCACTAATAAACTCTTTATGTTGCCTAAATAAACAAAAGGAAGTGCAACAGTGAATAATTAACAAGGGATCTGCATAAATTATTAGGGTCTAAAAAATGCAAAACACATCTAGAATTATCTCGAGGCTGTACTTACGATGCTGGAACATTGCTTTGAGGATTTGATAGCGTTATGCCTCATTAACATTAATAGGGCATGTACTGATTTTGGATGATTAGTTTATTCATTCATTCATTGTCTGTAGCCCTTATCCAGTTCAGGGTCCAGAGGCTACCTGGAATCATTGGGCACAAGGCGGGAATACACCCTGGAGGGGGCGCCAGTCCTTCACAGGGCAACAGGTGTGTCCAATGTGGGAGGAAACCGGAGCACCCGGAGGAAACACACGCAGACACAGGGAGAACACACCAACTCCTCACAGACAGTCACCCGGAGCGGGAATCGAACCCACAACCTCCAGGCCCCTGGAGCTGTGTGACTGCGACACTACCTGCTGCACCAACGTGCTGCCCGGATGATTAGTTCTCAATGACCAATTATCCCAAAATACTACTGTTATCACTCCAGATATCACCCTTCCACTGCTCCACTGGGGATTTATAAATCTACACTGAGCATGGGGTCCTGAGGCCCATGTGCAGTTGCTCAGATGTGTCCCATTGTGTTCCATGCTTTTCTATTGAGATTATGTAGTAGGCTTCCTCTGTAGTCTTTCTCTGTTGTTGTGCAACTCCACACTGCTGTGTTACAGTTGATGGAAGAAAGGAAACCTCCCTTTTGTCTGTTTGCTTCTCTTGTAAATTTTGCTCTGGTCTCCACAGACGGATTACACATGCTGCTCTGTGAAGTCCTTCCAGGCACACACACACACACACACACACACACACACACACACATACTGGACACAAAGCCATGTCCTCATTCAAAGACAAACAACACGTTCTCTATCTCAGTTTTTTGCTTTCCATCCCGGCAACAATGGAGTGGATGTATGGACTATGTGTGCGTGTGTGTGTGTGTGTGTGTGTGTGTATGTGTGTCTGTGTGTGTATGTTGTGGTTCCTGAAGATTGTGTTTGTAGGTCTCCTGTCCCTGAGGAGTGTGTGTGTACACGTGTCCTGTCCCTAAGGAGTGTGTGAGGAAAGGCTTAGAGCTCTGTAATACACACAGCACCTTGACTTCATTACAATTTTGGCAGGAAATGTGGTCTGCTTGGGGTCTAATTTGTACACACACATACACACTGCTTTTTACTACAAAACACCAGAGGAAGAACAGTAACATTGATCATTTTGGCAGCGAATTTTGATTTAGTTTAAGACTTTGTCATTTGATTAAAATGTGTATTTTAGTCCCATTTTAGTAATTAGTTTTAGTCTAGTTTTAGTCAAAAAAGCTAAAAAAAAAAGGTTAGATTTAGTCTATTAAATAAAAAAAATGTAGTCACTTATTTTTAAATATTTAACTGTTTTAGAGGTATTATTAATTACTATCTTTCATAAACAACAGCTTAAACGTTATGATACATTTGAAAACATATTAACATCCAATTAACATATTAACATCTTTTGGAGTTGACTCCTCTTCACAAAAAAAGTGGGCTGTGTTCCAATTTTGCACTAATTGGAACTAAATCTAAATTATTTTTGAGGATGTATTGTGTAGTATAGTCACAAATGTCAAAGCTGAACCTACTACAAAATCCACAGTGCATAAGCAGAACCAGTTGATTTATGAGCACGGTAATGATGGACACTATTGACCCAAAACCTATTGAAAAAAAAGAAAGAGAGGAGCTTGTCACATGTGGAAAATGTTGGCACTCACAAATAGTGCCCTACTCCCTACATAGTGCACTTCACAGATTATGAAACTAATACTACTACACTCTGAGAGTTCACTAAATGTTAGACACAACATGAAGCATATATCTAATATAAATGGTTTTATTATCTGACATACAGTGCATTATTTTAGATCAGAAACGTGTATTTTGTGATCTACACTGTGCAATATGCAGTTTGGAGGAAGATATCTGAGTATCAGCCTTTGAAAAAATGGCAGACAGAAACTGCAGCTTGGGATCCCATGCAACAATTCATAACGTCCTGTTAGTAAATGATGAGTCAACTTCCAAAGGATCATTTCTTCAAGCATAGTAGCCCATGAATGAATAAATTCTCTATCGGTTTGCTGTTGCCAAGGCAACGGAGAAGGTCCATCTGCATTTGGAGACTTTTGGAGACGACAACACTTGAAGAACTGATTCTTTGGGAGTCAACTCCTCTTCACTAAAAACATTGATACTGAAGAGTAGTCAACTCCCAAAGAATCGTTTCTTCAAGCATTGTTGTTTTTATTTCCTAGTTTTCCTAGTTCAACATTAGTAATGGATCATATTAACAACTTTGATGCTGAATGCCATCAAATATTCACAGTAATTTTCCAATTTCTAGTGTAAAGCCTTCCCAGTAGAGACTGTTACAGCAGTAAAGTGAAACAAACTCATGATAAATGATGAAATATTGTGGGGGAAAATAAGATACCTGAAATAATACATTAAGAAATGTGTTCTTACTGTGACTGGACTGTGAATGAACTGTGATTAAATTGAACTGATGTTGAACACTTGGGAGACATTGTCTCTGTCCGACACCACATGGGTCTTTAATACCTCTTACCTCTACACTCCAGTTTAATCTAATTTCCCCCCTGCGACTGATTGCATTATCTCTCTGTCTGTTTCCCTCACTTTTACTTTCACTCCCACACAACCATCACCCAGACCCTATAGTCTGCAGATTTAAATACCTTCAAAAACATTTTATATGCATTATACATTATAAAAACCGTCATTTCGCTATAATATAAGCATTATTTTGTATAAATGACACAGCAGAAAATACAAAGAAGCCTATGAGGTCACACATCTGTAGTAGATCAGCCCCTATGAGCCACACATTTAGAATAGTAAAACATTTAGAAAAATCAGCAGGAAATAAATATTTATAGCTTAGTAGCCACAGTTGAATGTAGTTTCTAATATGCAACCAGTACAGATTGATACACACTTATGTGCTGATGGAATACAGAGCGTGGGCAACAGTGGGAGCCAGTGAACACTCAGTTTAGTTCCAATCTGATTTCTGTCTCTTGCCGCTGTAGAACTGTGTGTAAATAGTGCATTTATTAAAGAATGATGATTGGTTGCTAGGTCAACACTAATCATGTGTCATGGCATCAAATCACACCTCCATCCCCCACTGCTTCAGAGCGCTGCACATCAGTTCACACTGGTATTTCTTTTGTAGAACCATACTTGCAACCCCCTCTGGGACCACGTCGAGACTGCCGAGAGGGTTGTGACCCCTGGCTTATGAACCCCTGGTCTAAACCAGTGGCATCAATGAAGTGCATCCCACATTTTCATTGGTTCCTGCCTGTAAGTGCTCATTAAGCAGAGCACCGTTGACCGCGGGTGAGATTTTAAAGTGACATTGCAAAAAACATTTGACCACAAGCTCTTAAGGAAGCTTTTCTGTTAAAAATCAATACCAGAATATGAATCACAATAGTCCAATAAATTATACAAAGTGGATAAAAACCAATCTGAGAAACAGCTGTTTGATTTTTTCTGTTGGGTTCTGTTGACATTTGATAGACCCTCTACTCAACCCTCTGACCACAACACTATGTCCTTATAAGGGCAGTGAATCAGCACAATGCTCGAAGAACTGTTTACATATGAGTATAAATGCATTAAGAAATGGTTTAACCACACACACACATACACACACAAACACACACATTTGACTTAAGCCTCACGCTCTTCTCTCTGTGCTCCATCTTCTTTGGGACAGTAATGGAGGAGCTGTATATGTTTATAGTTAAACACAGCATTTAGGCACAGAACAGCTGGAGAATTGAAAACTCTCATGTGAGGGAGTCTCTCCCAGGACACAGCCGGGTCAGTCTGACCTCAGTGGACAACGTCTGATCTTATTGGACACTGTCTGATCTCCTTAGACCCATTGACCTCAACTGTGCACTGTGTAATCTAACTGGCCACTGCATAATCTCTATGCGATATATGGTAGTAACCCAGTAATTCAGTACATACTGAATAGGTTAAAGGATGGAGGGTCCAGTTGTTATTTGTTGTATGGTTTGCTGATCCTCCAAAAGTGTCGTTTTTCGGCCTCATTGTAACTATGACTCGTGTGGGCGCAGCAGAACAGTGTTCTCCAGAGCAACCGCCAGTTCCATCTGTCAGTTTCAATCCTTCAGATGAGTGTTTTCTGCCCATTTTCTCTCTCTTTCTCTCCTTTTCTCTGGTGCTTTTGATGAACTCTGACTCTGATGAACTTCTACCTCATTGGGGTGAAACACTCTGGACTTTATTATCACTCGGTTCCAGCACAAAAGAAATGTACAGAGCTCTTGTTTATGAAGGATGTTCCATTCTTTCTCTTATTCTTTTTTGAATAAGTGTGGAGTGTGATAAAAAAATGCCCTGTCAACACATAAATCCCATCCCAAACAGAATAAACTAGGGTGTTCACTCAGTGGAGCTTGTTGAAGTGAATGGTCACCTTCGTGGGAGGAGCTTGTCAACAGGATTTAGAAATTGAATAAAAAACATATCCGAGAAAAGCTAAGACAAATAGATATTTTTTAAAATGTCATAAGCTGTTCCAGTCAAGAAAAAAACATAGGTCCCATAAGAGCTCATCTAACCTCTAGTGCCTTTAACACCAACCTTACAACCACGTCTTCAACAAATGGGTCAAATACACACTATGGGTGTTTTCACACTGGTGGGGAATATGTCCAGATGCAGCTAGGATCAATTTGTGATTTGTAACATGTTAGACACTGGGTTAATCCCTTTAACTTCCCTTGATAAAACACTAAAGCAGTAAATAACAGTGCTTTTTGGATACACACAATATCCTCAAGCATATTGAAACATGAATATTAAATGCTACAGTTAAAGTAGTTAAAGCAGTCACTAAAAATGGCAAATCACTCAATCTCACACATAATGCAGTAAATGGATAGCTTCCACACCTGCAACGAGCTGCACCAGAGTTCTCTCAAAGTTAACCCCTGACCATCATTTTTTGGAGGACCTAACATCAGATTTCTTCAAAGTTCAGGTTTCTGACTCTTTGAGGTTACTTTCAAAGTTGGGTAATTGTGTTTGAAATGGCATTTTCTCGTTTTATGTTTTCATTTGGTATAGTAAATCTGAAATGGGGTTTTATTTGTTTTTCCAATTTTCTATTTATTTATTTTGTCTTTAATCAGACTTTTACCTTTAAAATGTTGGGTCTTGTAATAAAAGTGGATGGACTGCATGATCCAGGAAAATATGAAACACATTTAGTTTTACACATAATTTTCAATTTACATGTGGTATAGTAAAAATGAAATGGGATTTTTCAGTTTTCTAGTCTTTTCTTCCTGCCTCTGAAGATCTCAATTTCAGGGGAGATTTTGCAATGAAAGAGTTCAGCAGAAAAACCAGGAAACTGAAACAAATAAATCAACTTTTGATTTTCACTAGACCACATTATATAAAATTAAACAAGTTTTACAACATTGCTTTTTTGTGCAATTTCAGTTTTGCATGGAATCAAATGAGACAAACTCACAGAGCCAGCAGTCTTGAGTTCAGAACAAAAAAATCCCACTGGTTTCCATTCCACCAGTTGAATGCAAATCTACTTTTGCTTTTTCATCTGGTTTATATCAAATCAAATTCAAATCAAATGTATTTGTATAGTGCTTTTTACAACTGATGTTGTCACAAAGCAGCTTCACAGAGCTCCAGTAAGATATTTATATCTGCTGATAGAAAAATAATGGTGTGTGCACTCACACTGTGCCGAGTGAAGTAATCAGAGAAGAGGTAGAGCTTTCTGTTTGCTATGATAACTCCTACTGTAATAATGATATAAGGCTTTCTATATTGTTGGACGCTATGTCTATTTCTGGTAGAGAGTGAGAGTTTATTCAGAACATACTTTGGAGTAGTAAAAATGTACCTGTTTTTTTTAATTATCATTATTTTTCCAAAATGACACTTTCTGACCAGTGAAATATTCATCTATTTAGGCCATGTCCATTCTGTAGCAATTACTTGCTCAACATTAGTTTCAGTAAAGGTCTGTTAGAGCCTCCAAAACTTTGTTCCGTGGAGTTCTATCCAAACCCTTTGGGATGAGTTGGAGTGCCAGACTAATCACTCACTGTCCACATGGTTGAACACCAGCAGTTCAAATGTTCCACATTTAAATGTGTGTTTGACTTTAGGACAAAGAGTGGGAGAATAATGGATTTCTAATTCTTTAAAACAATACAGAGCCCACCTTGTGAAAGAGAGGGGAAGGGGATTTATTGGATGTGACAAATGTCATAAACAATAGAATAAGAAGATGAATGATCTTTATGACTCTGGGGGAGACGGATGCCGCTAACTGAGCTGATGGTAATAAGTGCTGATGTTTGTATGAGCCCTGATTTACACTGATATAATCTGATATATTAAAACCTCCCTCAGAGGAGATCTTCCTCATGTCTGAATTGTTTTGTCTTCTCTGAAGTGTCTAATGGTCGCTAATGGAGGGAGTTTACCGAACTGGGTGCAGTCATGACATCAAGATGGCAGGTGGACGGCAGTGTGGTCCCTCTTTCTGTTGCATCATTGCTGAGTTACAGAGACCTGGAAGCTGACTAATAGACAGCTCGGTAATATTGATCATATCTAATCTATGGGCTGCATTATATTTTACTCATGAGGTTTTCCCAAGGCGTGTGGTTCCAGCAGTAATAAATGAGTTACTGCCTGAGAGGAAGAACACCATCGCTTTTAAATTAAGTCATAACAATCCAACAAACATTATGTAAACACAGCGCTTTAGGTCCAAGCTGAAATGTTTGAGCTCTGATAACATTGAGGCACTGGCACAAAGACACTGTACACCCACAGGATTGTAGACACCCCTTATAATTAGTGATTTAACTCACTTAAGATGCACCCATTATGGTCACAGCTTGTATAATCTATACAGATAAGAATGAAATATAATGGGATCATCTGGTGCAGCTGCACATGAGCCTTAGTTCACTTTGCTCAATGCCAGCTGTTAGGAAGAGGGGTAAAAAACCTCCCTGCATTGTGGAGCAGTTTAATCTGAGCTCCAGTCAATATATTTGAGATGATCCACAATTATAATCATCCAGTATGACAACCTGACCTCTAATGTTCATGTAGCTGAATGCCATTAAATCCTCACAGAAATGTTCTACCATATCATTTAAGATCTTAGAGTAGAGAGAGTTGCTGCAGAAAAGTGGATTATTAATTAAGATTAAACTCACGATCAAAGGTAAAGTAAACAACTCTGGAGAATTACTCTTCTCACAAATCAGCTCCATCCTCCAAAGCCATGTAAAACATTGCGAGGCAAGAGTATGCTTCTTCTATGTATTTTAAAGTGGAATTATGTGTTTGAGTAAATTCGACTGTAGCTTGTTTGTTGTTGAAGTTTAACTTGTCTTCAAGTTTTATTCACCGTTTGAATTACTACAGGATCCCAGTTGTAAGTCGAGTTGTTTCATTTTGTAGCACGTTTCTATGGAGCAGGAATAGAGCAACATCTTCATCTCTTTTTAATGCCTGAGCCAGGAGTGGAGAGAGTGAGCTCCTGAGCCAGTTTGGCCAAGCCATTTTTGTTTTACCACTTGCTGAGCCAGGGCTGTGTATGAACACTGGACCTTTTTTACAGAGTGCTATTCTCAGAATTTTTTAAAAAGTGTATTGTATTAAAGTTGTGTAACAGTGGTTTTGGACAACAGGACGGAAATGTGACAAATTGTGAACATCACCTTTAATAACAAATGTTGAACATATTTACTCACGGTAATGTTGTCCTCTACATTAACACTAACATTATGAATAACACGACAGAAACTATACAGAAGCTTATCTTTATTGTCTCATTAAAATCTGTTGATAAGCCTGTTACTCTTGTGTTTCTCCCTCCTCCAGTCGGTGAAGAGTTAAACCGATGTGTGATGTGTTGGGACAGAAACCCACTTGAGCTGAGAGGCCCACTGTAGACGTGTGTGTGTGTGAGTGTGTATATTGAATACACCCACATGTTGTGTGTTCCAAGCCATCACTCTCCGTTTATCTCACCCCCTCTCTCTGCTCAATGGATCCTAATTTTGTTTTTATTCTTTGTTCATTAGCCTTTAACACTGCATTAGAGCCCATTGTCCCCAGATGCCTGTTCACCCCAAGCTTTTAAAGGGTCATAGATCAGTTTAACTTAGAAATGACCCCCATTTACAGAAAGAATCCCAGTCAAACACCCACGGAAACACCTTTTTTTTCACCTACCCTCTTAGCTTGGTTACCTAGAGCTTCATACATTTTGATTTAAAGTGTCAGTTCAGTCAAAACATCCAACTTACACAATGCTCCCCTTTACTCCTTCCCCAAGCAGTGTGTATAATTTCTGTGGAAATTCACGAAATGAAAGAGGTGCTCTGGCACGCCTGCACGAGTTTCACTACGTGCAATGCTGTGTCAGAAAAGGGATATAAAGCTCCCACCAGTGGGCTGTGGGTTGACACGGCTGCTGCCACCTTTGGGATGATTTGTGATCCAGACAGAAATCATCCAACATCAGTACCTGACCTTAACTGAGGTTTATGTGGCTGAATGTCATTAAATACTCCAATGCTCCAAAATCTAGTGAAAACCTTCCATTAGAGGAACTATACATAATATTTTACCTTAAACCTACAGCTTCAAAATCATTGTGATTCTTCACTGAGCTGTGGTAGGGAGAATGGAGTCTCTGTTGTTGCTACTCCAGGCTCAACACTCTAGAAACTGCATTATGTAACTTGGAATACATTTATTCATTGTATTGTTTTTATATATATATATATCAAAAATGAGACAATTAAAGGCATTTCCATAATGAGTGCGCTGCCAACAGAAGAAGCAGTGTGTGTGTGTGTGTGCGTGTGTCTGGTGTGAGCTGGATTTAAGGAGGATATTGTTTGAGTCTGAGCCCGTATCACTCAGGAAAACACAGATAATCTTCAAAGCGCTCTTATCAGTCAGGAGACTGCAGCCAATACAAAACAGCCCGCAGTACTCTCTCTCTCTCGCTCTCGCTCTCGCTCTCTCTCTCAGTCACTCGCTCACACACACACACACACACACAGAGAGAGGATACATTAAAACGGATACAGTCAAATGCCTTTCCTTTACTCACCCCAGACTGTAACAGTAAGAGGTAAAGTGTGTAGACACCTGTTTGAATGAAAGGGGGTATCACTAGTGTAATTCATATTTATTGCGCTGTACTGAAATCTGTGGGGAGAGGGCAAGGTGAGGGAGTTGGTTTCCTACCCTGCTCCAATAGTTACATAGTGTAGTTTCTGCAGTGCAGAGCCCAGGGTAGCTGTGACAGAGGCTCTGTTCCCCCATTACAGGTCAGTGAAGCATCACAAAAATACTGAATCTGAAATTTTAAGATCAAAATAATACCTAGTGATCCTTTATATACTAAATACTGTTGAGATGGAAGTTAAGAGGAACGTTTACAATTGTGGCTAAGTGCCAACCCGGTCTCACACTCACTCGTGATATAGTCACATATATAGGAGACTGCAATTCATGACATAGTCACATATTTTTGACTTTTTATGCAACAATATCACGATCGTAAGTGTATGGGTAATTACCATAAAAGCACTATGCGACAGTAACACGAAAACTCTTCCTCGTTACAGGAGTCATTACTCATAACAGAAAAAGGCATAATGCGAATTACTCAACATAGGTTCTTATTCCAATAAAGGCATAAAGTATTTTATTATAATATTTCCCCTAAGCAGTGCTTATTATTGGTGTCCTACTTTAGCTTTAACGCTAATGAGAACATTTCTCTCACTTAATGTTATTTTGATAATTTTCAAAAGGTTAACACTGAAAAGGTCATTTCTCTAGCCATTATTTGCTTTGACATTTTAGCAAATAATGAACTAGTAACATTATTTTTTCCGTAAATAAAAATAAGACCGTGGTGTTAACGGATGGTAATGACGCCTTAATGAGGAGGAGTTGTCGTGTTACTGTCGCATAAAATATGACGGTTTGAGTGGTAATTACCCATACACTTATGATCATGATATTGTCGCATAAAATGTCGAAAATTTGCGACTATGTCACGAATTGCAGTCTCCTGTATATGTGACTATATCACAAGTGAGTGTGAGACCGGGTTGTAAGTGCAGTTAGTTGTTTACATTCTGAAGCTAATTGTCTTTTAAGGTGGAATGGTGTGTTTGAGGGAAAAAGGTACTGTTTGTACGTGTCTGAAGTGTAACTTGTCTGTACGTTTTTATTCACTGTTTGATTCCCCTCAGAAACTCATGTGTAACTCGAGTTGTTTAGTTTTGTAGCACTGTCGCTAATGCAGTTAGCGGTCTCCTGAGTTTGGAGACATTTCCACCTTAAGTGATCCGGAACAGCACAAATAAGTTAATGATACCCACCTGTGGAGCAGGAATAGAGCGAAATCCTCATTTTGGTTCATGCTTTTCAACATTTGGAGTTCTTTTCATTGTCTAACACAATTCCAGATGTTTTTGACATGAGCAGAGAGAGAAAGAGATAGAGAAAGACCAGCATACCAGAGCGAGCCTCTCTGTCTTTTCACTCATTTACGGACACTGGGGCTTCGTAAACACATCAGACTGGAGAGCAGCAAATTCCTCAGAATTTTATAAAAAAGTGTTTTTTTATTATTACAATCATGAACTACATCTTTAAGCCCTAAATAAAGACTGCCCAGTAGGTTGGGCTTAAATTGTCTTACTAACGGGCAAAATTCTTCACACTGTTTTGTCTTACAATTTTCACAATGACATTAAAAAGAATTCCAATATTTACAGAAGGCCTCTTGTACTCTAGGAGATTGGGGCAACTAAGATCATCATATCCACTGCCAAGAGTGCCATCAGAGTAAAATAATTTGAGTTATTAATAAGTTTTGTTGGCTCCCTTCTAGTAACATTAAAGAGACCTGAGTCATTTCTGCAGTTTCACTGAGAAAGTCCTCGATAACTCTTCTGTGAAATAAACAACCAAACAAATCCCAAAATGTTCACCAGGAGCTTGTTTCTGGAAAGACAAAGCCCAGAGAGGTTGTTATGTATAACAAAAAAAAAACATTAAATGTTCTTCAGAAGTCTTGGCAGGGTGTTTGAGCCCTTTGTCCCAAGGTCCTCCAAGTTAGCATTCTCAAAGTCCTGTGACACTCATGTGGACCTTATTTATGAGAATCGTATCAACACCAACACTGAGCAACGCTTCACTGCCTCAGATCTCCCGCGTCCAATCTGCAATCCTCCCAATGTGACATTTACGCAACACTGAAACATGATTAAGTGCGTGGCGTTGGGTCCCAAGGCAAGGTTTTTGTCTCTTATCAACACAGTGGAGTTCGTTACTAAGCCAAAAACACACTTTAGAGCCCTGCTTCAGCCAAAAATCTAATTTACACTTTTCCTCCGCTTTATCCTGAATCAGGACCATAAAGCAAGCCATACCCAGTGTCTGCAGTTTGATTTTTATAGTTTTGCACTCGTGATACGAAGCTAATTTAGCTAATGATCAATGAAAATATACACCCCACCAATTAGCATTATGCATTAACAGGGAGTGTGTTCTTTCTTTGCTGCAGTATCAGCTTCTTCTCTACATTAATATTGATGTCCTTCATTAGTGAGATCAGGTACTGATCTTAAGGGATTAGTTTCAGATCACAAACATCACTCCAAAAACACACTCCCACAACACGCAAGCTTTATTCCTTTGTAGCCCATACTAGGTGTTGTGCACGGTGACACTAGACTCAGGTGCAGCTGCTCTAACATGTCTAATTTCATATCAGGTTTTATATGGCGTTGTATAAAAGTAGTTATATTTATTCATTATAAATGTTGTGTACATAATTTTGGATACATATGGAGCTCGTGGCACGTTCTCCGCTCGATTTTACTCAACTCAATATAGCTAATAATGTCACAAAACAATGTCTCTAACAGGAACTGCAGGCTTTGGAAACCACAACAATGTTGGCAGTAATGTGAATCATTGTTTACTCATTGGACATTCACTTGTTGTTGTTGTCTGGGACTGAACAGAACTCCGTACCTCAGTTCAGACTGATCAGTAGAGTTTTTCCATTCCTTGTTGTGTGTCTGGCTCTTGCTGGTTTCTTTTGTCAGCAAAAACTCCACGGGTTTAAACCACTGTAAAAGACCTAGGAGCTGCTGTTGTGAATTGGATAGAAATGTTTGGAGATTTTACAAGTGGCTAGTTTGAATGTTTGTATTTCACCATGTAGACTAGTCTCTCTGGCCAATCAGCACTCTGCAACATTTGCACATCACGTTTAGTCTCTACTGGGCTCAGTTGGCACCATGAGCGAGCAGGTATTAAAAAAAACTACCTAGTTCCAGGTACAAGGAACCAATTTTTCTAATGGAAAAGCAAAATAGCTGAGTAGTCGAGTAGGTACCATGCAGTGGAAAAGCATTCGATTTATCCCAAAATTATTGGATGGACCTCCCTCACTCCAAAGAACACAGTTCCACAACGCTTATGAATTTGGCATTTGGCATGTTGATTTCAGGCTCATGTGCAGCTGCTCTAGCATGTCTAATTTCAAGTCAGAGTTTTCTGTGGTGATTATGCAAACAGTGTGTCTACAAATAAATACATGCATTACATTAAAGTAGTTGATTGTATTTATTATAAGTGTTGTCTACAAACTTTTGGACACATAGTGTATATTAACCTTGTAACTCCAGTGCAGGACCTAATGGATAAATAAAATTTTCACCCAATCCACCGCTAATTCCTCTTTATTGAATACAGACTGTGAGCAAATAGGCTGAACTGAAGATAATGTGGGAAACTAGATGTTGAAACGACATGAGTTTTGATGACCCTCTGTCAGAGAGTGTCCGGTGTTGGTAAGACCCCTTGCCTTGATCTCTGGAGTTTATCTAAAGCATGTTTCCCCCTCTCTGGCTCCAGGAAGGTTGTCCATCCCTGTGAAGATCTAGCCTTAAAGATCCATCAATTACACACTCCGATGTTTATCAACTCAGAGGAGGAGTGTGGGAGAAGGTCCAGATGCTTTAGGTCACTGTACAGCACGTGCAGGACGACATGCAGACCTGCTTGCTTCAATACACGTGAGGACATTTTCACACCCTCTTTTATTACACCAAAGGGGATAGTAGAGTATAACGTAATGATCGCTGGCCATGAGGCGAATCCTCCAGAGCTGGGCCTGGACAGTATGAACAGTACCAGTCAAAACTTGAGACCCACCTCAGTGAGTATTGCACATTCAGACAACAAGAAGTCTGGGTTTTAGCAGATTTTAGCAGATGGAAGTCAGATGAAAATGACAGTAATTTATAACAAAGGCTTTTAACCTTTCTCACACTGCGACCCCTGTTTGAAGTGACCAATCTTTCACAACCCCCTAAATCACTTAATAAGACATCTCTGAAAGGGAAATGTTGAAACCCATGATTGTAGGTGTACAGCAGCAGTGACTGTTGTGTGTAAATAAATGCACTGATCAGCAACTGAACATATTACTTTTGCTTTTTTGAGGTTGCAATACAGAAAAAAATGATAATTAAAAAAAGGACCAGAACAAAAATTCATCATTCACAAATAAAACAGCAACATTCAGATAAAGTGATTCTACACTAAAATAAATAGTAAAAATTAATCTGAACAGATGTAGATGTAGCTAAATTAAATTTGTAATATTAACTAGGGGCAGCACGGTAGCGCAGGAGGTAGTGTTGCAGTCACACAGCTCCAGGGGCCTGGATGTTGTGGGTTCGATTCCTGCTCTGGGTGACTGTCTGTGAGGAGTGTGGTGTGTTCTCCCTGTGTCTGTGTGGGTTTCCTCCAGGTGACTGTCTGTGAGGTGTGTGGTGTGTTCTCCCTGTGTCTGCGTGGGTTTCCTCCGGGTGACTGTCTGTAAGGAGTTGGTGTGTTCTCCCTGTGTCTGCGTGGGTTTCCTCCAGGTGACTGTCTGTGAGGAGTTGGTGTGTTCTCTCTGTGTCTGCGTGAGTTTCCTCTGGGTGCTCCAGTTTCCTCCCATGGTCCAAAAACACACGTTGATAGGTGGATTTGCGACTCAAAAGTGAAGAGAGAGAGAGAGAGAGAGAGAGAGAGAGAGAGAGAGAGAGAGAGAGCGAGAGAGAGAACAAGAGTTAATACTGGACTGAATTTACTCAGTGAAGGGAGTTGAGAGCGACGCCAGACACTTTCTTCTGAGATGGATTAGTAATTATTAATAACATCTTGTTGCCCTTTCTTGATGTTTTCCAGTTTTAGATAATGATTAGTTTTGTTGAAGAAATTGTCATAAGCAGATTTTTGAGAGTCACTGAGCAGTTAGCCAGGGTTTTGTGGCTGCTAATATTAGCCGCATTAGCTCCCTTTAGCATCGGATATCAATTCTGGTCATAAGTGTGTGTGTGTGTGTGTGTGTGTGTGTTTATCACTGGAGTGCCCTGAATGTATTTATTAATTAAAGCCCAAGAGCCAGTCGTGACCGATCTGAATATCCCTCAGCTCAGTGTGGGGAGGTGTGCATTTTGTGCATTTGTCTGTGAGCGACAGAGAGATGGAGAGAGTGTGTGTTTATCTGTTAAAGCCCTGGAGAGCCAGTCGTGTTACATGTGAATATCCTTCAGCTCAGAAGCTCTGTATGTGTGTGTGTGTGTGTGTGTGTGAAAGAGAGAGAAAGAAAGAGAGAGATTTAATTTCATGACAGTACTGTAATCATGAATTACACCCAGCAACAGTTAGGGGGAGCTAAGGAGACAAAAAAAGCCTATTCTTGGCTTTTTTTCTAAATTTTGAAATTAAGGTCAATAATGAAGTTCTCTCACATTTTCAGTGAACTTCATGTATTAGTATGTTCTTCATTTCTCATCCATGACCGGGTAATATTAAATCCCTCCAACAATTTAGTGATTAACTGGCTTTTTTGAGATCGAACAGATGTACAGTTGTGCCCCTAGCGTAATTTCAGTGTGCGCCCCAGTTCAGCACACAGTCTAGAAAGGCCCCAGGGTCTGAGTGATGGATGCAGTTTTATAAAGAGCCAGTAACTCAGTCCTCTCTGTTTATTGTCTCAGTTTTGAGGCCAAAGCCCATTGAGCAATTGTCCGATTTACAAAGAGAACAGAAAGTCGGTCCAATCATTGAACTCCTGCAGGTTACACCCCCAACACACACACACACACACACATACACACACACACAGAGACATATCAGAATATTATGACCACACTCACTGTACACTCTCTCACTTCCACTGACCACACAGGAACACTTTGTACTACTACAACTGGACTCTGAATTCTTTGATTCTCATCACTAGAGTGGCACTGTTAGAGTTCTTAAACCCATCAGTGTCTGGACTGAGAACAGTCCGCCGACCAAAAACATCCAGCCGACAGCGTCCTGTGTCACTGATGAAGGACTAGAGGACGAGCGACACACACTGTGCAGCGACAGATGAGCTACTGTCTCTGACTCTACATCTACAAGGTGGACCAACGAGGGAGGAGTGTCTCACAGAGTGGACAGAGAGTGGACACAGGGTTTAAAAACTCCAGCAGCACTGCTGTGTCTGATCCACTCTACACCAGCACAACACACACTAACACACCACCACCACGTCAGTGTCACTGCAGCGCTGAGAATGATCCACCACCACCAGTATATATACCATACTCTCTGGTGGTCTTGAGTGTTGAAGAACAGAGTGAAAAGGGTCAAACATAATATGCGGAACAACAGATGTACTACAGTTTGTAATATTTTCAGGTGTATATGAGTTATATTTATATATATATATATATATTTATATATTTATATATATCATGGTATAATTAAGGGAATGTAATAATTAATAAAACTGATTAGAGACATTTGCCATAGTTTCAAGGTGCTTCACCTTCTTCATTAAAACAGTAAATGTCATTAACATGAAAGTGACATTTTGATCAGTTAATCTACAAAAATGGTGTGTTGAAATAAAATGTCACCCCGTTTAATCCCTCTCCATGTGTTTAACTTTAAAACAATGTTCACATTTATTTCATGAACAGCAGCCAGAGAAATAACTGGTCCAAAAAAAGCATTGGTCTGATAGCTTTGGTGTTAATGAGATTTCACTTTTCTTTTCAAGAGATCATTAGAAGTGAAACTGTTTATTAAAAAGACACTCATGCCAATAAAACAGAACAAGAGACTGTAAAATCTGACCACACACTGACAAGGGCCAAGGCCTGGCTTTCTGCTGAGCTCAGTAAAAGGAAAGAAAGAAAAGAAAATAGAGAGGAATTAAAAGAAAATGAACCCGACAAAGTGCACAGCTGTAAAATGTTCTCAGTTGCCAGACATGCTAAAGCTAACCCGATGAAGCCTGTAGTGTCTGGCTTCTCTGTAATGTTGCAGTATTTCACACAGCTGGGCTTGTCTGTTTAGCAGGATAGCTTAAGCCCCAAGTCAGGATTGTTCTCACCTAGTCTACACTATATAGACAAAGTATTGGGACACACCTTATTATTGAATTCAGGTGTTTCCCACAGCCACAGGTGTATAAGTCAAACACCCACACATAAAGGAATGGGTCATACCTAAAGAGCTCACTGAATTGAAGCATAGTGCTCTAATAAGACGCCAAAGATGCAACAAGTCAGTTTGTGAAATGTTATCCCTCCTACATACTCCACAATCACTTTTGAGTGGTATTACTGAAGACTGGAAACATTTAGGAACCACAGCAACTCAGCCACAATGTAGCAGACCACATAAAGTTACAGAGCAGTGTTTCCGAATGCTGAATGCTGTGTATGAGTCTCCAATGCTCTGCTGACTCAGTAACATAAGAATTCCAAACATCCTCTGGCATTAACATCAGAGCATAAACTGTGGGCTGGGATCTTTAAGACAGGGGTTTCCATGGCCAAGCGACCACATGCAAGCTATTCATGACCAAACCAAATGCCAAGTACTGACTGGATTGGTGTAAAAGCATGCCAGATGTAGACTCTGTAGCAGTGGAAAGATGTTCTGGGGAGTGATGGATCATAGACATTTTTGGCTACGTGGGAACAGTTTGAGAAAGGTCCTATTTGATCCATCCTGACTGTGCCCCAGTGCACAAAGCAAGTTCCATACAGGCATGGTTAGGTGAGAATTGACTGGCCCAGAAAGAGAGCTTACCTCAACCCAATCCAACACCTTTGGGACGAACGAGAATGGAGATCACAAGACTGACCCTCTCACCCAACATCAGTGTCTGACCTCGCAAATGCACTTCTGGATGAATGTGGAAATATTCCCACAGACACAATCTTATAGAAAACTCGAAGAAAAGAAACGTCTACCACTCGTTTTCCGGTGTCATCTTGCTCCTTTAAACAAGTCGTATTTGATAAAATCTTCACCTACAAAATGGGACAACGCTTCCAAAGCCTGATATATTATCGGCAGTTCTGCCAGTCTGCAGTTATATCAGAGGAATAGTACAGTGCTGCAACCTCACTGCATACATTTAGGGCATCGTGTGCCTCCACAATTATATATTATCACCCACCTTTAACTCTTCGGTAATATGAAACTGAGTACAGCTACTTATTCAGCAGAACGTTTTTCAAACCTTCCCATCCCACCTTAAATTTTGCATTAGCCTCAAGCACCAGAATGTAATTGCTTCATCATTTAAGGAGGTATTTACTAATACACTGATACTACATTAAGAAATGTAAAATAAATTAGTTTATAAAAAATAAAGTAGTTAAAGTCTTTTTAAAGGAGAAAATACTGATATTATTCATAACACTCCACTTAGAGTTCATCTCATGATTATATAGCCCTTACACCAGGCCTTACCCCTCTATCCCAAGAGGAATTAAGACAACCTACCCGTAGGCTAAACAGCAGGGTAGGGCTAAGTGGTAGGGGCAAGGGGTGAAATGGAATTCACCCAAAGACTTCTCAAGAGAGTATAAGCTGTTATAACCACAAAAAGCCCCAATTCCATATTAATTGAATAAATCAGTTTAGAATGGAATATCATAAAATCTACTGTAGGTGTAATGTATACATCCATATGGAGTATCTATATAAGTGTAATTCTCCCTTAACCTACATGAAAGAAAGAAATGAGGAAGAAAGCAAGGAAAAAAGAACAGAAAAGGTAAGAGCAGAGGAAGATACAGATACAGAATCTAAGGCACAGTTTTGAAAGTTTCCATTTACTGCTTCATGCAGTTTTTTATAGAAAAGACAGAACAGACAGAGTGAGAGAGAGCAGCAGTGGGTGCCATGTGGTGCACATTGCATGATGTAATTCTGTTAAATTCACCATCAGAGAGGCATCAGTAGTAACTGAATAGGCGATTAGCTCCCCCTGGTGCCATACAGGAGAACTGCACCACACACAAACCAGTGGAAAATTTCCAACCCATTGTCTTTAGTCCACACACAGACTGCATTTTACACTGAAACAAATGAATTATCCATTCACTCCTAGAGATCAGCTGACTGAGAAGGAGAGTGTGTGTGTGTGTGTGTGTGTGTATAAACTCTCTCTTTTTAAGACCCTTAATCAGTATTCAGCTCCATATCTGGCCACAGAAATCTCTCCCTCCACAAACTCAGTATAGACAAGAGAATTACAGAAGAGAGAGAGAGAAAGAGGAGAAAGATTGAACACAAGAAGGGACAGTGTAAGACTGACATAAAAAAGGAAACAGAAATAAAGCGAGATAAATGTAGAGAAAGAAAAAGTGAGGAGGGAGAAAAAGGAAAAGAAAGTAAGAGATAAATGAGGAGAAAGAGACAAAGAAAGAAATAAGAAAGAGAAAAAGACAGAACAAATAAAACAGAAAGAAGAGGCACGGAGGAAGGAGAAGGATAAAGAATAAGGGAGTGGAAGAGATTAATAAAAAAAGGGGCAGACCGAAAAAGACAAAATTAAGGAGATGGAGGCACACACACACCATCATTCAGCTTTACTTTTAGACACCATTGACCCTGAGGAGTGTGTGTAGAACACTGATTTCCTTTTCTCTTGTCCCTTTCACTTTTGTACAGTACACACACACACACACACACACACACACACACACAGCTTTATTCAGCTGATAATCCGCTTTCACACCATGTTACTGAACAATCGCAGTGTTGGTGACCTGACCACGGAGAAGGGGTGGAGCTTCTGGAGGTGGCCATATAGTGGGTTCACCCACTCTCAGCCAATCAGATCGCAGTGTGGGTTTCATTCTCACCATCTGTGTGTGTGGTGACTCCTCACACCCGGGAGCCTTACACCACAGGTGTTTCACACATCTTTTACGTTCTCACACACACACACACACACACACACACACAAAAGTACACTTTACAGCTGAAAAGCTTGGCACACCACACACTGCTCTGAAATAAATGCTGTTAATCAGGACTTTGTTCCTCTTCACTCAGTGACAGCTTCTACTCTTCTAGGAAAGGTTTATAGTTGATGTTGGAACATTGCTGTGAGGATTTGATGGTGATTTATGATTAATTCCTGTTCACAAACACCACTCCAACTGCTGCAAAAAAATAGAGAGGAGTCCAATGCCCCTGTAGCCCACATGTTATTTTCT
Organism: Hoplias malabaricus; assembly: GCF_029633855.1. Classification (NCBI taxonomy): domain Eukaryota; kingdom Metazoa; phylum Chordata; class Actinopteri; order Characiformes; family Erythrinidae; genus Hoplias; species Hoplias malabaricus. The sequence goes on from NC_089818.1 coordinate 759,573, forward strand.
CTCAACCTCTTTCCCCTTGTCTTCTTCTGCTTCTCATTTAACTGTGGTCACAAAATAATTATAGCGCTGACTTTGCTCTGTTTCCTTTCTGACTGATGAATTGCAGATGAAGGTTAAATGTGAAAACGTAAATGTACTTTTTAAAACAAAACTGTGCCTCTGCATTAACACAGAGGTGGCAGTGAATGAAAACACACACACACACACACACACACACACACACTAAAAGCAGTGAGAATGCACTGTTAAGGGTTGTGGGAAAAGAAGAATTTTTTCACTCCCCCATTCTTTTTTCTCAAGGGGATCAAACCTGCAGCTTTCTGGTCCCAAGCCATCTTCTCTAACACTCCCTGCGTGTATCTGACATTTATCACACAGAAAACGAGCTGGTATCTACAGTAAAGTGGTTAAAAGTGCACTTTGCAAAATGTGTGACTGATGTGTGTAAAATTGAAAGAAGTGAGTGTTTTACTGAGTCAGAAAGAACAAGGACACATAGTGTCTTTGATATAAAGCACTGAATAGCACCCCCTTGTGGAGCAGATCCTAGACATGAGTGAGTTTGTATGTGAGTGAGTTATAAACCAGTTCCATGAAGTGCTTCACACCTGAAGAATAAAATGTGTTTTCCTGCAATGTGTGGTGATAATATAGACTTAAACTCATGTTGTGAACATTTACCTCTACGTTATTCAACAACCCTTACTCCTTTCCTTCACCTTCACTCATCAGTGCTTCACACACAACACACAACACGGTCTTTTGCTTCCAATCTCCATTGGAATTTATATTTAAAAATCGAACCACTTCAAAATCATATTAAAAGAAGGGTAATGAAGTGACAAATCTCTTTTATCACTGGAATTGCTGGTGTTATGCTTTATGAATTTCATTCTTTTGCCTTGATGCTCCCTCGAGCAATAGTTCCCCACCTCACTCCTTTGGGAACCACACATTTTTACATTTCACACACATGTTAATACTTTATTTAGAGTTGACCTATAACATAAAATATCATATAAAACACAAATTATATTTCAGAGTCCCTGTACAGTTCACAATTACATTCACAATACACATTTCTCATGGGTAAAGCTAACACACACACACACACACACACACACACTAAATGCATGTGCATTAATCTTGAACAGCCACACAGGGGCGCTGCAGACTTAACCTATATAAGTTGTATACACATTTGTTCCAAATTTCATGTATAAAATATGGTTTGGTCACCACTGCTCACAAAAGTGTTATTTTCCACGTTTATTCTATATTCTCCTCTATTATTCTATATAGATATAATTCCATAACACACACAGCGTGACCCAATAACTATTTTACCATCTCATAAAACCTCTATCTGTTTCACATTTTGCAGAGAACTCATTGTTTGCACTGCAGCAGCATAATTTAAATAATTATTATAATTATGAGTATTATTATTTGTGCATAGGCACAATCCTCACTGCATTTTTCTGTGGAACAAATACTGAGCATATGTTAGGTGTTAGATGTCTAGAAATGTATTTAATCTAATGTGACCTTCAGACACCCAACAGGTACATATCCATTCATTCATTCATTCATTCATTCGTCCTGATCAGGGTCACAGTGGATCCGGATCCTATCCACATACTGTGTGATTGACTACGGGAGGAAACCCATTCAGAGACAGAGGAAACATGCCAAACACCTCACAGACCATGACCCGAGGCATTAATCAAAGCCAGGACCCAGGATCTCTGTGGACAAAGCTGAAACAATAAAAATAGACAAATATAAAAATATGATTCATTAATGAAATGCTGAAGCTCAAAGCACTTCAAATTAAAACCAGTTTAATCTTTGTGTCAGTGTGAAACGGAAGACTCTTTATGGGATATGAGGTGTGTTTGTGTGTGTGTGTGTGTGTGTGTGAGAGAGAGAGAGAGAGAGAGAGAGAGAGAGAGAGAGAGAGAGAGAGAGAGAGAGAGAGACCTCCTCAGGGTTTGTGTCGATGAAGAGGTGGAGTCATTAAGTGGAGAAGCACTCAGTTGGATAGGTGAGTGAGTCAGGTGAGACTCCAGTGAGACTCAAGTGAGAGTAGAGAGTAGATGAGAGTGGTTGCTATGGGTTACCCATCATTTTTGACAGTCCTGATGCTTCTGACCCTCTCAGAGCAGTTTAGCGATGTTTCTCTGAAAGACATGAGACGACCTGGAGCATCATCACCTGGAAACTTCATCATTGGGGGGCTGTTCCCCATTCACGCAGGTGTGCTGAAACCCAGCCGTCTTTCCCAGCCTCAAGAATTCATCTGCACTGGGTGAGTACCAGAGGTTACTCTCCTCACTGTCTCTTACTCCAGGTGTACATGAGCTAAGTTATAATTTGCTGAGTTTATTTACTTGTTTATTAATGGCTGTATTTATCTCTGATTGACCACAGCTTCAGTATATCCGGTCTGATACAATCCCTGGCCATGATCCATGCTGTGGAGACATTGAATACATCTCCCGTTCTGACCGATCTGGGCATCACTCTGGGCTACAGGATCCACGACACATGTTCGGACGTTACGACCGCTCTGAGAGTCACAGAGGACTTCACCCCGGAGAACTACTGCCCTCCCAACATGTCTGAATGTTCCCAAACCACCACAGCCGTAATCGGAGCTTATAACTCAGAGATGTCCATCTCAGTGGCCAGAGAACTGAGCCTGTATCTAATTCCGCAGGTACCGTCTCACAGTGGCCTCTAGAGAAAGGCTCCTGTATTTAATAAAGCCAAGTAAAAACTTCTTTATCCTATAGAGTTGAATTGTGTATGGTTTTAGAGAGTGTACTGTTTTCTGAGGAAGCCCTGTGTTTCAAAAAAAAAAAAATATATATATATATATATATATATATATATATATATATATGAGGGCATTTGTTCAGAAAATATGTAAAAATGAAATAAAAAACAAAGGCCCTAAATTGGAACCTTGTGGGACTCAACAAGAAAAATTCTTTCACACTGAGTGTGTATTTACATGTTTTTATATTTATATATACAGAAACTACCAACAAAACTTATTAATTGTTTCATGATTTAAATTTTGGGACATACCCCACTCTGCAAGCTGCTACCAAATATTAATATATTTGTTGATATATCCAACTCACAGGTCAGTTATGCATCCACTGCTGATATTCTGAGCGATAAAAGTCGTTTTCCTGCCTTCTCTCGAACGGTCCCCAGTGACATGCACCAGACCAGTGCTATGGTCAAGCTTCTCCAAAAAAATAAATGGACATGGATTGGAGTGGTCACCACTGATGGGGATTATGGCCGATCAGCTCTGGAGAGTTTTCTGTCTCAGGCTTTTCAGGCAGGAATCTGTGTGGCCTTCAGAGAAGTTCTTCCTGACTCTGTGACAAATGAAAAGAGGCTTGAGTCTGCAGTCAGTCGGGCCATTGAGACCTTAGACGGCAATACCAAGGTCAGGGTTGTAGTCTCCTTCACCAAACCAGAGCACATGAGGTGCCTTTTCAAGGCACTTCTGAAAAGATCACAGAGGTGAGTACAGCACTGGATTTGATAATAGTTCCAAAAACTTTTTTAATAATAGGATTCATAGCTTAAGTGTTGCTTGTCATTTGCTATGGTGTTCCAGGTGGTTGTTCAGGTGTCGTGTTTTTTTTATTTATTTTTTGGCATGGGTGCCATTTTGGTGACAAATGGTTTGATTTCAGATCAGATCTGGAGAGAGTCTCACAGCACTCGGAAGCACAGAAGCCCACCACCTCTTTGTGTCAGTGGGATAAAGGATCCCACAGTGCTCCATAATGAGGAGAAAAAACAGAGTTATCCTCTGTTAGCCAGATTAGCATTTTCATCATAGGATGTAAAACAATTAATGCATTAGACTTCAGTGCATTAGTTTGCTCTTGGAATTGAATCCGGGTGCAATATTATTATTTTTATAATCTGTGATATGCACTATGTATGGAGTATAGTACGATTTAGGACACAGAGCATCTACTAACTGACAGAAATGACCAGACCTCTGTAAATGAGTCGCAGAGCCATACTTATATTTCTTACATTTTAACATTTAAAAGTTGAGGATCAAAAGTGTTGAAAGAAACAATAGAAACATTTGAACAACACAGTTTTTATTTGAGTTATGTTTTTAAAAATGAGAAGGTACCAAATATGGCAGCTAATCTACACAGTAGCATCAGCTGCAACCCATGGCTTTCGGGTATTCCAGGTGGTTGCTAAGAATGTATTTGTTGCATCTTAGTGATATTTAACTACAAGTTCAACAGTTATTAATAACTGATTATATTGCTTTTTTTCATTGTTTACATATTATTTTAAATTCATCTTCAGGCACTGTACATACAGTTATTGTGCTATCTCTTTACACCAGAACAACTGATTTTCCCAGTTGGAGACCTGAAAGTACGTACATAACTTGATATGTAATTTGTGTCTACACTCTCTACAGTCCTGAGCAGAGGCTGTGGGTGGCTAGCGATAATTGGTCAACGTCTCAATATGTGATCACTCATGAGGAACTGAACAGAATCGGATGGGTCGTGGGCTTTTCCTTCGAGAGCAGAGATATCTCATCTTTTCAGGATTTTATAATGAACATGGACTTCACCAGAGAAGTTCAGAGGAACAGCTTCCTCCAAGAGCTCTCCACTTTGGCTTATAAAAACATGGGACAGGTTTACACAGTGGCAGATTTGCTGACTAACAACATAAATGCAGGTAAGCTTTGGAGAAACTATAACATCTTGACGCATGACATTTTCTTGATATGTATGAATATGTTTAGTTAAAGGAACACTGTAGTGTTTGGTATTTTTTAGTGCTGTTTAGCAAGATAAGAAAGAATTAACTAATCAATCGCTAACTAATACATTTGTTACGAATAATCACGTATCCTTCTTAAGACTGTTTTTAATAATGTATATTTAAATGTAAAATAAATGTAATCAATGTTAGGTCAACACAAGGGAATTATATTTATACTAGTATTTTCTATCGATTATAAAATGTAATCACAAAAATAAAATTAAAATGCTAGTACTTCCTTGTATTTTTAAGAGAGATAAATTTGTAGTGTGATATTTTTAATATCTATGTTGCTATGATTTTTAATACATATTTCAACCATAATAAAAGGTAATCTACCTTCTGAACTCTTCAGTAGTGGCGCTGTGTTCACATTGCAAGATAAATCTGCTAACACGTCACCAGATTCTGTAAAAATATTTAATTATGGGAGGATAGTGTAGCCTTTCATTTGTTTTATAAAATCAATACATTAAATTCCTGTGTGCATTAACATTAGTTAACGCATTAATTACAACAGCATTAGTATTGTTGTTTTGGGCTCTCCCTACAGTTACTAAGTGCACTTTTACAACATTGTCCTGAAATCAAGGGTGAGGGGGTGGGTACTGGGCTGATTTCCTATGCTACTTTTATAGTACCATAGTGTAGTTTCTGCACTGCTGAGCCCAGAGTAGCAACAACAGAGGCTCTATTCTCCCTGTTATATCTCAGTGGAGCATCACAATGATGTTGAAGCTGCAATTCTAAAGTAAAACTACTACCTAGTGTTTCTTTAATTCCACTATCATGAAATATCTTCAGAAATTAAATGTATTGCTCGGGAGGCCTTCCCTTTACTGCAGTAACAGCCTCTACTGAGATGGAAGGCTTTAGACTATATGTTGGGACATTGCAGTGAAGATTTGATGGTATTCAGGCACAAAAACTTTAGTGACGTCAGGTACTGATGGAGTTCTCTATCACACCTCATCCCAGTGGTAATAGATGGAGTTACATCACTCCAGAGAACACACTTAAAGTACTGACACTCGGCACTGAGCATTAGAAATGAGCTCATGGGCAGTTGATGTAGTAATCATTGATTTTTCTAAGGAGACTTTACAAACAGTTAAAGCAGTGGGTGCACCATAATTTTATTAGAAATAAAAAACCTTGCATTTTCTGATCACAATAATAATACAATATCATAATTTTACCCACGCCTCCTCACAGGGGACGTGTCCAGTATTGAGATGGCTGTAAACGCAATTGCTCATGCTTTGGCTAAATTATGCACGGACAGAAACTGTACTGTTCCTGGATCTGTTTATCCATGGGAGGTAAATATAATTTCATATATTTCTGTGAACGTATGAAGATTCATAATATATTAATACCTAAGGTATAATACATAGAGATAACCTGGTCTTCCACCAAACCGAGCTGTTTAGACTCACACCTGATTCGCAAACATCAATCAACTATGACATTTTTACTATTTAAAATGGATTGAAATTTGGATTGAAAAAGAGTCCACATGTTGATATTAACTTCAAATGAAAGGAGTCATGTGCTTTTAGATTTATTCTCCTGTTGTATTTCGCAGACTATTTTATTTGTATAAATTGTATAAATCTAATTAAATATTCAAACATTTTGTTTTTGACAAACATGAACACCTTGTGTCATTATATAAACGTTGCATAGTATTAAAATGGTCATTTTATTAAAAAATAAATTAAATAATTTAAAAAAATAAATGGTCTGAACCAAAACTCACACATACTTTGGATACAATATCATCCCCAAGAACAAATCTATGGACATGATTCTGCAGTGCATTTTCTGTGACGAATACCGAACAACGAATGCATTCGAATTTGCCGTTTTCAAACAACTTCATATTTAGTTCGTATGTTGTTGAATAAAATTGACAATTTTCATTTTTAATAGTAAACAACAATTACCATAAAATGACAAAAGTGCAGGCGAATGTTTAAAATCTGAAATAAAATATACGTTCAAAACACACACATTAAAAATGCTTTAAAACTTATTTGTAATCTTTAGACACACAACATCACAACATAGAAAAACAGAACTAAATAATTTTTTTTTAAATCCCAACCCTCTGTTTTCCAGCTGCTGCCAGGGCTGAGGAACTGCTCTTTTGAAATGGACGGCTTTACGTACACATTTGATGAGAATGGAGATATAAACCTGGGTTACCACATCTCTATGTGGAACTCAAGTGGACAAAGCATTAGGACAGTGAACGTAGTGTCTGTTTACAACCAGCAGAACAACAGCCTGACGGTCACTGACCTGCACCTAGTGAGTAAACAGCATTAGTGTATTATTATTATTATTATTATTATTATTATTATTATTATTATTACATTTGAAGGTTTTATCATCCCACTGTATAAATGTAAATATGTGTTAAACATCTCATGTCCCTCCTTGTCCTAATATTTCCAATCTGTCTCAGAACCTAACATCAAAGTGTTCGGACAGCTGTAACCCTGGTCAGTTTAAGAAAACCACGGAGGGTCAGCACATCTGCTGCTACGACTGTATCGACTGTGCTCCGAATCAGTTCACCAACAGTTCAGGTTAGTCTTGATATCTCTGTAACGTCTCCTTAATAACTCTATAGTTGCTCTTTAATAGTTACCTAGTGTCTGTCTCCTTACTATGTCTGTGGTTCTATCTAACTGTATCTGTAATGTTCTAGTGTCTCCTTAATAACTGTGGTTTCTCTTTAAAATCTTTCTAGTATCTCCTTAATGTCTCTGTACATTCTTCTTAATATCTCTCTAGTGTCTCGTTATTATCTGTGTAGTTTCTCCTTAAAATCTTTCTAGTGTCTCTTTAACATCTCCATACATTCTCCTTAATATCTCCCTAATGTCTCATTATTATCTGTGTAGCTTCTCCTTAAAATCTTTCTAGTATCTCTTTAACGTCTCCGTACATTCTCCTTAATATCTCTCTAGTGTCTCGTTATTATCTGTGTAGTTTATCTTTAAATTCTTTCTAGAATCTCCTGAATGTCTCAGTACATTCTCCTTAATATATTTCTAATGTCTCCTTAATATCTCTCTAGTGTCTCCTTAACATCTCCATACATTCTCCTTAATATCTTTCTAATGTCTCCTTAATATCTCTCTAGTGTCTCCTTAATAATTCCTCATTAATGTCTCTAATGTGATTCATTCATATTTATTTAATGTCGCTTTAATATCTCTGTTGTTCCTATTTAATATTTCTCTAGTGTCTCATTAATGACTCTGTACTTTCCTCTTAATAGTTCTCGTGTCTCCTTGTCTCTCTAGATTCTTAATACCTCTGTTGCTCCTCTTTAACATCTCAGTAATCTGTGATTAATGTTGTTCTAAGTGTCTCATATCTAACACTATTTCTTCTCATAGGAGATTCAGAGGTAAGTGTGCTGAGCTTATTTTAGACCGCAACATCTGGATTTAAACTGATGTATATTTCCTCTCAGACATGGACCAGTGCTACAGCTGTGACAGTGACCTGGAGTGGGCGGAGCCTGGGAGTTCATTCTGTAAACCCAAGACTGTGGAGTTCTTCTCCTGGACCGATACCTTTGCCCTGCTCCTGTTGTCTCTGGCAGCTGTGGGAGTGGTGGTGGTGGGTTTCGTGTCGTTTCTGTTCCTGTGGCACCGCAACTCTCCGGTGGTGAAGGCAGCTGGGGGACCCCTGTGTCAGTTGATCCTCTTCTCTCTGGTGGGCAGCTTCGTGAGCTCGGTGTTCTTCGTGGGGAGGCCCACAAACGTCCAGTGCAAAATAAGGCAGGTCCTTTACGCACTGAGCTTCACTCTGTGTGTGTCCTGTATTCTGGTGAAGTCTCTGAAGATCCTGCTGGCATTCCAGATGAAGCTAATGCACCAAAGTCATCAGAACAAGTTTTATAAGCCCTATGTTATTATCTGTTTGTGTGTATTAGTGCAAGGAGCCAACTGTACTTGGTGGCTCGTGCACTTTAGCCCTCACAGGACATACATAATCAACACCAACTCCATCCTAGAGGAGTGTCACGAAGGTTCTTATGTGGCATTTGGTGTCGTTTTGGGTTTCACAGCCCTGCTGGCACTGATCTGCTTCATCTTCGCCTTCCAAGGCCGCAAACTCCCGCAGAAATACAATGAATCCAAGTTCATCACCTTTGGGATGCTGATCTACCTCATGGCCTGGGTCATCTTCATCCCGATCTATGTGACCACCACTGGGATGTACCTTCCTGCTGTGGAGATGGTGGTCATACTCATTTCTAACTATGGCATCCTCAGTTGCCACTTTTTCCCCAAGTGCTACGCCATCATCTTCAGGAAGATGCACAACACCCGGGACGAATTCATGAAGAATGTGTACGAATACTCCAAAAAGACCACTGCCAGCTTAGGTGACCTGCTCTCACCTGAAGTGTACAAGAGCCTAGAAAGCTCCTACACTATATCCAGCCTCCCTCACCTCTTTCCTGAGAATACAGAGTCCAAAAAGACACCAGAATTCACACCGCCACCTTTCACGATCACAGAAAAACTCAAGCTCAAGCACAAAAGGTCATTAAGCATCTGAAAAGCTAAGAAACTTTATAAACTGTCCATCATCAGCTCAGGAACACGTGCCTTTCTGCCCTTAAAGGAATTATTTGGCAAAGTGACTGACCACAGTGTTTTAAAGGAACACTAGGTAGTAATTTTACCTTAAGATTGCAGCTTCAAAAATCACTGTGATGATTAACTATACTGGAATATTGAGAATGGAGCCTCTGCCATTGCTATTCTGGGTTCAGCACTGCAGAAAATGCACTATGTAACTTTTGGAGAAGGGTAGGATACCCAGAGCAAAAAAAAGAACCACCTCGCCCCCATTCCACTCTGTTCAGCGCTGTGAGGACCCCCACAGAGCAGGTGTGACGTGGTGGTGGATCATTCTCAGCGCTGCAGTGACACTGACGTGGTGGTGGTGTGTTAGTGTGTGTTGTGCTGGTGTAGAGTGGATCAGACACAGCAGTGCTGCTGGAGTTTTTAAACCCTGTGTCCACTCTCTGTCCACTCTGTGAGACACTCCTCCCTCGTTGGTCCACCTTGTAGATGTAGAGTCAGAGACAGTAGCTCATCTGTCGCTGCACAGTGTGTGTCGCTCGTCCTCTAGTCCTTCATCAGTGACACGGGACGCTGTCGGCTGGATGTTTTTGGTCGGTGGACTGTTCTCGGTCTAGACACTGATGGGTTTAAAAACTCCAGCAGCACTGCTGTGTCTGATCCACTCTACACCAGCACAACACACCACCACACTACTTCATTACTTACTGCTTCATCAGGGACTTTATATGTTCTGTTTATATTTTGTCACAGCGTGTATTTTCCAGATTAAAATTCTGATCAGCTCTTCATATCGAGATCCAAAAATTACTGAAAGGTTTATAGAAAATATATATTATTATATAAAAATGTATGATCTCCAGTGAAGCTGAGCACTTTATCTCCCTTCTCTGACCACTCCAAGCCTCCCTCTAAGCTGCTGTCACGTTTAATAAAGAAATTCCAGAAACTGAGACACTTTCTTGGCTTTGAGCCGAACAGATTTTTGAGACAACACTAGAAAGACGACACATACTGCCCATGGTGTTTCTCTAAACAATGACACACACACACACACACACACACACACACACACTGAAGCCCATTGTGTTCTCTCAGCAAGAAAACAGTTTCCTCTCTTCTCTTTCACAAGTATGTTATTAATCTGTCAACATTCATAACATATTTAATGACTTCCTTCTTGTTTCTACACTCTCACTGTTCACTCTCTGGGTTCCACTGACCACACGGATACGCTCTGTAGCTCTACAATTACAAACTGTAGTCCATCTTTGCTCTGAATACTTTCCTCCCCTTTTCCCCCTGTTCTTCAGTGCTCAGGACCCCACAGCGCAGGTATGATTTAGTGGTGGATCGTTCTCAGCGAGCGCTGCAGTGACACTGATGTGGTGTTGGTGGTGTGTTTATGTGTTTTGAGTTGTATAAATGTACATTTTGTTTAAACGATGTTTAACAGAAAACACACCACACTCCTCACAGACAGTCACCCGGAGGAAACCAACACAGACACAGGGAGAACACACCACACTCCTCACAGACAGTCACCCGGAGGAAACCAACACAGACACAGGGAGAACACACCACACTCCTCACAGACAGTCACGCGGAGCGGGAATCGAACCCACAACCTCCAGGCCCCTGGAGCTGTGTGACTGCGACACTACCTGCTGCGCCATAAATATCAAAAAATATTTTTCATCAGTTTTTTCCTTTTTTTCTTAAAAATGTATGAGGTTTTACATTATTATCTTTTTTTATTTGTTTATTTTTAAATAAACCCTCATTTCAAATTTGGTGTCTACATCATGTATCTTTCTTTTCATCATCTCATCTTTCTTTTTAACGTCACTTAAAGGAACATTATGTAAGACTAGCGTCTTTGGCTCCTGGGGCTCCCCCTAGTGTAAATCATTTTTACAGCACTGTTCTCTGTCCTCCTCCAAATGTTACATAGTGCAGTTTCTCCAGTGCTTAGCCTAGAGTAGAAATAACAACGGCTCTGTTCTCAGGTCGGTGAAGCCTCACAATGACTTTGAAAATGTTATTTAAAGGTAAAAATATTAGGTAGTGTTCCTTTAATGATACTCTTGATGTTTTGATGTTATTGTATTCTGTGTAGTTTCATAGGAGACAGAAGGAAGGCCAGTCCAGGGCCCACTCTCTCTGTCATTTTGAAGTAAGAATGGATGTGAGTAAAGCAGTTGGGATTGGTCTTTGGAACAGTAACGATCTGGACATTTCATATTTACTTTGGCCCAGAGAAAAAAAACGTTATACCCGAGCTTGGATTTCCTGAATAAAAACATAATCCCCTTAAAAGTACAGCCTTACACAACATTACCATAAGCCTTTAATAAACACATCAAAACTGATCGGATTGTTGGCCACGAAATTTGTAAATCTGTCCAAGTCCAACCCTGACGTTGTGTAAAAGTTAAAAGTTTTCATCCAAATGTCTTGGTGGAGCAGTGTGTAACGTGGTAATATTTACCCTGAGGACAGTAGAGGTTTTAGTGGTCATGAGAGATGGAGCATGAAATGTGAGATCCGGTGATGAGTATATGACCTTCACGCTCTCAGCATGTTCTTCCAGCTCAGAAATGATTAGGAGGGTGTTTGTGTTGTTGGTGTTTTTATTTTTTTTTTTTGAAGAGTATCACGGTGACATCAGTCAGGAATCAGATGCTGAGATGATTATCTCTGCTCTTCAAACCTGAACATCCAGTTTATTTCAGCTGAGACGGCCACGGCTTTGTTTTGCCTTTAGCTAAAAACTGCTGATGTAAGAGGAATACTGCAGCAAGGAGACTCAATGATAACTCTCCTACAGTTCAGAAGACGTGAGACACTTGTGTCCAGATAAAAACCATCAAGTTCTTTACAGCATCAGAATGGTGGAGTTCTGTCTTTTTTTCCAGCTGCAAAACGACAAACAAAAAAGTAGTATCTCAGCCAAGTGTTAGACCTCACTGAGATCTCCATTAAAACTGTGTGAAATACAGTGTGGTTCAAGCTGTAAAGCTGCAAATTGCTCATGGATCATAAAGCAATAATGAAAGCTGAAATGTGGAGAAGGTAAATATTTGTTAGGACTCCGGATACAGGCTCTGAGATGGACCGAGAGGCTGAGAGAGGCTTTTTACTGCGGCGAGAAATGATCTATCGATCTGTGAAAACAACTAATGGACTACATTATAGATACAGTTTAACAGTAAGAACTCTGAGATTAGGACCCTTCACATAAAAACACAAAGGTCCAGAAGTGGGAATTCAGAGTGGCCTGGACTCATCCTTTTAAAATAGTAGTGACTGCAGTAAAAGTAGGAAATCTTTTAAGGTGGAATGTTGTTTTAGTGAAAAGCCGACAGTAGATTTTGTGTGGTCACCGTTTAAACTCGAGGTGTTTAGTTTGTAGCACTCTCGGTATGCATTAATTCGTGTGAATTTGCAGTGTGGTCCACCTTAAGTAATATGTTTTGGTGGATCTTTTAAGGTGGACTGGTATGTTTTAGTAAGAAAGTGACTGTTCGTGGTTGATGTTTAAATTGCCTGTTATTTTCATTCATTAATTATCTGTAAGCGCTTATCCAGTTCAGGGTCGCGGTGGGTCCAGAACCTACCTGGAATCATTGGGCACAAGGCAGGAACACACCCTGGAGGGGGCGCCAGTCCTTCACAGGGCAACACACAATAGAGCAACATACTCATCTCTTTTCATGCTTTTTAACAATCAGAGATCTCTGCGCCGTCCATACGCCGCCGCATGACGAGAGTTTGGATGGATACACTTTGTTTAAAGTTTCCCCAGTTACAGAGCCAGGGCTGCATACAAACACCAGACCTTTTTCCAGCACACAATCAAACTGGAGAGCTAGCAAATGTAAAAGGTAAAAACATTTTATAAAAATTGTATTGGATTAAAATCATGAACATTACCTGTAAACTCTCAAAAAATCTCCTGAGGCTGAAGCAAATCTTTATATGTTTGGGAAACACTAACCCTTTAAAGCTGCTTAGATTCCTCTGGCAATCACACTATGTACTCCATACTGTATTAAAAGTGTTAATTATTTATTTTATTTTGAGAGAGAGAGAGAGCACATTAGAAATAGGTTACTACCTGTTAATTGCTTGCTTTCGACTAGAAAATACCTGCAACAAACCTGCAAAATCAATAATACGAGTTTGAATCTATGTTCCGTTTGCAACTGTGAGATAGAAAGGTAACTGTGAGATAAGGGAAACATTTTTTCCAGTATCCAGTTTAAAAATCTGTCCTGGTGGTTTGTTTTCACATGTTTACACTCACACATTAGTCATCAGTACCTTAGCCTTAAATGGGCCTTGACGAACATTTCATTGAAACCCTCTGCACAAAGCACAGCAGAAAAACACGAAGTTGCTGAAACTAGATACAACAAGAATTTCACAGCCTCCAGCAGGTCAGCGTGAAGCTGGATATACGAGAGAAACTTTGTAGGAGAGGGGCATGAATGTAGGTGGAAAAAAGGGGTAGGTAAAGTAGTAAAATACAGAATGATGAATCTAGCTTTAAAAAAATGTATTACGATGTATAGTCGCTGTATAAAAGGCCCTGGTTTGCTCAGTAAAGTTGCTACAAGTAATCTTTGTCCAGGTTATTTTGGAATATTTCTAATTGCAGTTTATTTGTTTATGTATTTTAATTATTTTGAAACACTCACATACTAGTCCTCACCATTTCCACCCATCACTGAGTCTCTTACACACACACACACACTTTGGGAGGCCAAACACGCATTTCTTTTGCAACTGCCACTAATGCAACCCCATTGAACAGCTTAACACTGAGAGGAATGCTAACTGCCCAGATCTATCACGTCAGCAAACAAACATATCAGCTAACATTAGCACAATGAGCACAGAGAGATGAGAGATGAAGGAGGGAGGGAGGGAGGGACACCCAGGGCAAAAAAAATATATATATATATATATTTTTTTTTTTTAACTGATTTTAATGGAATTTAATTGAAAAGTAGATGAGGAATTTTTTGTATATTGTACTAGTTTAGTTTTAACACTTTAAAGGGCAGCTGATGGTGTTCAGGGGGGAAAAAAAAGATAAAAGGAAGAAGGAAATTTAGTTTTTGTATCAATAGTTATTCATATGATATTCTGTTCTTCCGTGTCTTTCAACTCTGCACTTTCCTAGCTTTTAACTATTTGTATTTGTCTGATTTTCATTAAATGTAAACAGAAAGGTAAAGAGTTTATAAAACTACACAGAACAGTAAGTTATAGATACAGACTTTTACAATGATCTACACACGCTCTGGAAAATAATGACTAAGAGCATCACTGATGTCCACCTGCTCTAAAACTGGTCTAAAGTTGTCAGACGCGTCGATGAGTCACTGTGTTGATAGGTTTTACTTGTTGTCTGTGACACACTTCATTACAACAGTAAAGTCAGAGACACCGTCCCAGCCTCGCTATGAGACTCAAACACTGTCTGACTTCACAGCGGTCACACACTGAACTTAAAAACCTGGGGGCAGTGGAACTGCAATTCCAACCGTGACGTCTTTAGAACAATGAAGACATTTTAATATCTGTAACAACTGCATTTATTGAGCTGCATTTAAACAAAGGCCTGTTATTCTCAAAGTTTTTCCAGGGTTTTGTGCATTTTGAAGGGCGGCATACATTCAGATTTCATCAAAAGCCTCAGCTACTGCCTTTTCCGTTTGCTTTAACAGCTTATAACAACTGGAATGAGCTGAAGCAGCATTTATATCCAGGACTAACCAATCCAACATGAGTTCCTGACCTCCTATGAGGCCTAAGGTCACAATGTCCAATGCCATGAGTGGTTCTCCAATACTTTTGGCATAATTCCGGAGTCAGCATCTGACAACGCTACATTTGATGAGGTTGAATGCCACTCAGTTCTCACAGCAAGTGTTCCAACACCTGGTCCAAAGCTTTCCCAGAGGAGTTAACTATCACTGCAGTGAAGAACACACTCCAGATTAACGTCCTACAAGCAGGTGTCCACAGACGCTGGACACAAAGAGCAAAGCCAATCAGAACACACATTCTAACCCGTGTAAAGTGTGTCTTCTCTCGATGTGTAAAGAGAACATTTTATTTGTTCCATGTCATTTTACACATATTTTTAAACATTCTTGAGGGGAGAAAACTTGACGTCCTCTACACGGCAGATTGGTACCAATGTCGACTTTGAAACATCAAATAAAATAAAATAAAAAACTTTCTCCGATGAGGAGAGTGGGAGAAAAAAAAAAAACGCAAATCCAAACCTGAAAAAACACTGTACAAACATGAGAAATATTAGAAAACTATACACCATCGAGTTAAATGTGCTTGTTTTACAATCGCCAATGTTGTGTTATTGTTATTTTTGACACAGATCGTTCAGATCTGTTAGCGGAAGCCGGATTTCTCAGGTGAAATGAAGGAGATCTCAGGTTTCCGTGAATCCAGAGCAGACCGAAACGAGAAGGTGCTCAGGAAAACGAGAACAAACAGAACCCGAGAGAGGCCTGAGATTGAAGAGAGCACAGACAGAGGTTTCTAAACCAGAGTAAGGTGGGTAGTGGGTGGACATTTATCAGGTGTTTGTGACATGTGGATGAAATACAGTTCAAAGCAGGAGAAAAGTCTTGCCCCTGTGTTAGGTTCGAGTTCAGGTTTAGTATATTATCCTGGATCAACTTCTTGTTTATTCACTGAATATGTAAATTCCAGTCCAGGTTTCAGAGCCAGTCTGAGTCTTTTCTGCCTTTAAACATGACTCAAAGCCAATGGCAAATGATTTGAGATTTTTGTTTTTTTTGTTTCCTGAAACAGATAAACACAAGAAGACCCCAAAACAAAATAAAATAAAAAATATTAATGCTCCCAAACAGTTCCTCAGAAAGCATGAGGAAGAATGGAGACACCAAACAGACTGCATTTAAATGGTCAGCAAGTGACGGATATTTAAATAAAGATGCACCATAGCGTTTGGTAAACTCCTGACCACACACACACACAAAGGAGAAGTTTCAGTCACAATAAATACAACTCCAGAAGCTCCTCCACTCCGATAAAGTTCAGAAGCACGAAAGCCAGTGCTGATATTTTAGTCCAAGGCGAACTTTAAAAAAAATAATAATAATAAATTTCACAGGACACCAGAAAGAGTCACAAACAGGATAATCATCAAAGACGTTTGTTTGTTTTTTCGTTTGCTTGTTTGTTTGATAGCATCAGACTGTTTTGTGTGTGTGAGATCACACCGACAGGAAGTGTCTCACTTCAAACCCCTTTTGCCCATGCAAAGTCAATTTCTCTCTTTTTTTTTTTTTTACAGTCTGTAATAAATCACCAGTGTGCACTTCAGGGGGGAAAGAAAAGAAAGGAAAAAAAAAGCAGGAGAAAAATCTACCGTCAGCGCTGACTATTTCCAATCACTTTTCTTTTCTTTTTGCTGATGATCATAGAGGTAGTTTCACATTTCCAAAGGGATATGGAGATTTGTTTCCTTTCTCTTTTTTTTGGGTCACCAGTGCCAATGTCTAATAATAATAATATTATTATTTATTTATAATAATGATAATAATTATAATAATAATTATTTGAGGGGAAAAAAAAAAGGATAGAGGCTCAAAAACAAAAGACAGTCTATGTGAGATAGGGCAGAGCTCACAACTGGATAAATTTGCTTATGCTCCATCAGAAAGCTTCCTGGACGTTTTCCATACTCATCCACACACTGAAAAATAGAGGAGTGCTGCTGGAGCCACTGCAAAGGATTTTGGGGCCTTGGAGATGTTTCAGCAGTTCCTTTCTCATCCAGAAGGATAGAGAGAGAGAGAGAGAGAGAGAGAGAGAGAGAGAGAGAGAGAGAGAGTGTGTCACGATTCCATTCCAGAAGCAAAGCTGGGAGTTTTTGGAGCAGGTTTTAACTTGTTAAACAGGGTTAGAGCTGGGTTAAAGCTGGAAGCCCTCCATAGGCCCCTCCTGCTGCTGAAAGATGTACTGGCCCTGGTTCTGATCCACTTGAGGTGCAATACTGGCATCTTCCTCCTCCACTCCGAAATAATGCTCAATCAAGTCAAAGGCCTTCTGGTAAATCTCCTGGTTCTCGTGGCTCTGGAGGAACTCTATCTTATCCAGACCTGTAAATAAGACCACGAAATTTAATACTGTCAAATGAGTTGTGAGTAGAAATCAAATCAAATTTATTTGTATTGTGCTTTTCACAACCTTACAGAATTCCAGTAAAGAAAGTTTTAATACGAAACATTAAATCCCCAGGTGAGCGAGGCCAGGGGCAACAGTGGCAAGAAAAAGCTCCCTCAGAGCTGAGGAAGAAACCTTGGGAGGAACCAAGGCTCACACAGGGGACCTACCCTCATCTGGTCAAACTATCTACAAATTATTGACAAAGAGGTCCCTGAACCATCACATATGTCTGCTGTTATGATCATGTGTACTGAAACAATCATAGTTTAATAATAGATAATGAAAGCAATGATGATGGTGATAATAACAACAACAGTAGTAGTAGTAGTTGTAGTAATAGTTAGGAGTCCATGAAAACATCAATGTAGAACACTGCTGCCCTCTAGTGGAAGGATGCAATAGAATAATCCCTATATATTCAGTATCACCAACAGGAGAGAGAGGGGTGTGGGAATGCTAAAAAAAAAATAAGTATTTTTAACTGAATTAATAATAATAATAATAAACCATCTTTGTAACAATAGCATCTCAGTAATTTTAATGGTGGAAGAATTCTGAGATACTTAGAAGAAAGGAAGCAAAACTTAAATGTGTGTGTGTGTGTGTACCATATGCCTCCTCGATGAGGGCGCAGTAAGGGTTAATTCCGGTGCCGTTCTGTTTTGATTCCTGTTCTCCAAGCCTCAGTATGTTCTCCAGTCCGTTCAGGGCCACCTGCACAATCTTGGAGTCCATCACTGTCAATAGGTCACACATCGGCTTAATGCAGTTCAGAGAGACCAGGTACCTGTACCACACACACACGCACACACACACACACACACAAATATTAAAGATAATCAGAAACATTCACAATATGCTGGACCTCATCCAAAATTCCTTTCTGAAATGAAGAGAATTAATCAGGAGTTTGTTCCTGTTTGCTACAGGAAAAGCCCCTAGAAATGAAAACAATGCTGCGAAGACTGGACCTCATCCACCCTGAACATTACTGATGTTCAATGATTAGTTCTGAATCACAGTTCCTCCCAAAAATATTGGATGGACTGCAATCTCTCTGGAGACCATTGTAACTCTCTAGCCCACATTTCACAGCGGGCATGGTGACCATATGTGCAGAACCTGTTATGATTAGATAAGGAAGAGCTATGGTGACCTGATTTGATCTGGAGTGCCCCCACTGGTGGCATTAGTTATCGCCCAGGCTGCTTCTTTCCTGGTACGAAACTCCGCCTTCTGCAGGATCTCAATCAGCACCGGGAAGATGTTGGCATCAATAACCGTCTGAAAATAAAGATTAAAATAAAAATATAACTGAAAAACATGAAACAACTTCACACTACATTGCTTTTCCAGCGGCCACCAATGCATCTTCATCATCGGTGCTCAACACACTCAGAGGAGAACACTAAAAAGGCCAAGGTCTACTACGTCAGATACAGGTTAGAGAGAGGGTGAGGCTGGACCATAGCATTTTTAAAGGCCAAGTTTTCCAGAGATGGGATTGGGTATTATCGTGTGGAGTATATAAATGTGTGCATATTTTGTGTGTGTACCTGTATCTGCGCTCTGTTTCCGGCTGTGATGTTTGACACTGTCCAGCAGGCTTCTTTTTTAATGGACTCTTTGGGGCTGCTAAGCAGGTGGAGTAGGCAGGGTAATGCTGAGCAGTTCAGGATCACCTAGAGCACAGAGACACTGTAAATATAGTCTATAAATCTGTTATTAACACCATGCCAAAATCCCTACAGTCGCCTCGAACTCTGAAGCTTCTTTATGTGGTTTCTGACACAGTGGTTTCACCTAATGATAGATTGATGCAAGAGGAAGAAACGGCTATACTTCATTTAAACAGAAAGTATTATGTTTTCCGAATGCTTTAACAATGAATTGTGCTTATTATGAATAAGGACATGAGCTAACAAGCTAAAAAAAGTTTAATCCCAGATTGACTAAAAAAGTCTAAAAAAAATATAAAAATAAACAAATATGTCTTCACCTGGGTCTGAATATCGTCTCCTGTTACAATATTCCCCACTGCCCTCAAAGAAGGTGAGACCACTTTATAATCGCTGTGCCTGAAAATTAACAGCGAAAGATCATGTTAAGAGAAATTATATATTGCCCTTTATTTCTATTTAGACACAATACAACAAATAAAATACTTTTGTTGGATTAGAGAAACATTCTGATTAATCAGAATAAAATGGGCTGTCATTACACACACAGCAGTGGGCAGCCAAACCGCACCCAGGGAGCATTTGGGGGTTCAGTGCTTGGCTTGGATGTTACTGCCAGTCCTGGGGATTGAACCATTAGGCCAACGCTCTGTGTGTGTTTGTGTGTGTGTTTATTAATAGTGTCTCACATGAGCAACTCCACCAGTCTGCGACACACTCCTGAGTCAATAACAGCCTGTATTTTGTCGTTGGGACCGTCGGACAGATATGATAACGCCCAGCAAGCATCTGCCAGAACATCTGGATCACTGCTGAACAGCAGCCGGGACAAAACACTCAGACACGGAGAAACCTGCAGCAAATTAGAGAAGATGCTAAATTATTTATTACATTATTTAAACATCAAAATGAGGGTTCAGCACTTCCCACTCAGTCTGACAATTGCACCACAAGTCTACACTAATTTTTGCTTTTAAAAATATTTAATTTATACAGAAGCAAACATGAGAATATTCATTTATTCTTAAAGTGTCGGCAGCTGTTCCTAAAAGAATGACTATATTTATTCTTGGGAAAAACAAAGGGGGTGCATTGCCCTGTACACGTCTGAAAAAGGAGACATCTTCCTCATTGATAACCGAATATACTCACCTTTGCAAAGTCTGGGGGAGGGTTTTTGCCTCTGCACAGATTCGACAGAGCCCACACAGCATTACGGGTTGTGGTGAGACGGTTAGACTTTGCAAGTAACCTACACAGACACACACACACACAATTTGAGACCATGTACACCCCATCTACCTCAGTATCTGTACATATCTCTACAGCGGTTTAAATACATTACAGTAGAGCTGTTGCTATCAGTGAACCCAACTATTTATACAGCACTTCAAGTGCAGTCAATTGTCTTTCTATAATCCATATTTATTATTTCTACAATATATTAATTTAATACGTATTCATTTCTTGAACTAAGAAATTAAAAGTGTATTGAACTGTCTTTTTCTAATAATTCCGCTACTATTTACTCATTCACTGAACGATCCCTGGATTAGGAACATCTACTTGTATCTAAATTCATTATCCATACTTTATCTGCATTCACCCTGTTCTTCAATTACCAGGACCCCCACAGAGCAGGTGTGATGTGGTGGTGGATCATTCTCAGCGCTGCAGTGACACTGACGTGGTGGTGTGTTAGTGTGTGTTGTGCTGGTGTAGAGTGGATCAGACACAGCAGGTATGCTCAAGTTCAGTGTATAATACGCACTGTGTCAGGGAGGGTAGAATACCGCAGTTCAGGACAAAGTCTCTGCACTCTGCATTGTCTCCTGCGATGTTACCCAGTGCCCAAACAGCCTAAAAAACACACACATTTCAACACAAATACCAGAGATTAATTCATATTATAACAAAATAATAACTGAAAAATCAAGATTCAGCTTGTCAAACTTTGTGCACATTTTAGCAAATAATCTAAATGGGTTCCAAACAAAATAATTCCACATATGGCTTGGATATTAAACATGTTAAAGCAAGCTTCAGTACATTAGCAGTGTAATGGTTTACTGCCATTTAATTCTGTTCTATTTGGAGGTCCATAAGAAGTGATATTTGTACTGGATTTGATGTGTCTTACTTTCATGAAAACAACACAAATATTATAAAAAAGAAAAACCCTGAAAAATCTGAAGGAGAGTACTAAAAAGCTCAGGTCACCTGCTCCTGCACATCCTCATACTCAGAGTTGAGCAGTTCAATGAAAATGGGCACAGCTCCGGTCTCTATCACCACTTTCGTGTGCAGAAACGTCCCTGAGGCGATGTTAGTCAAAGCCCAGGCCGCTTCAAACTGTCCACAGCACAAAATAATTCAATTAAACATGAACATAATTTCACTTGGATAACACACAAAAAAGTAGCTATTATTTTGAGAATGTAGTAATAATCTTAAAGAAATTTGCTCACGTGTAACTATTAATATTTGTAAAATGTTTTTAAAATGTTTTTTTTTTTTAATGCTGGAGTAATGTAACATTTAACTGCGGTGACTGCTTTAATTAGCTATAATCAGATCGGAGCCTTCCCAGAATTCTCACCTGAAGGGTGCAGTTGTCACTTCTCTTCAGGAACTCCACAAACCTGCTGACCACCCCTGGAGTGAGGATCACCTCATCGATCGGTGGGTTCGGCTCTGTCGAGAGTTTATATGAAACGATTAGTTACGGGGAGTTTAGATGAGAGTTTATTTCAACACAGTGATCAACAAATCACCAGAAAAATGAGTCTGAACCTTTAGAGAGTAGTTTTCTGAACTTCTGGGTGGCTATGAGCTGCTGGTCAGGGTCATCAGAGAAGATCATCTGAATCATATCTTGAGTTATAACTCCTTCCTGTTAGAAATTAACAAAACGATACATAAAAAGGTCACATATTCATCAATGATTTTTAAAAATAAAGCAAATAAGTCTGAGTGTAGAAGATATGGGATAGAGGAATGGGATAAGATGGTGTGAAATGGGGGAATGGGATGAGGTACTATGGATAGATCGGATTAGACTGGAAGGGCACCACATAGATATAAAAAAAAATACAGAAATAAATAATATATTAACATTATTATTAACCACTGGAAGTAATAACACACTTACCCCAGATACGGGGACAGTGGAGCTGATGTCTGGATCCTGAATGGGACACTCCAGCATTGACTCATCACCCGGTGGCACGCACACATTCCTCCTCTTAAACAACTGGAGTTAAAGAAGGAAGAATATTAATCATCTTGTCTCACACTAGCTTTAAAACCACATCACATTTTATGGACATTTCTCCAAACATTAAAATTAACCTATGTCAACCATCCAAAGCATAAATAGTAGTACCCATGTAGGCTAAACTTAATAATTAGCATGACAATGTTTAACGATCTACCTGTTCTTCTCTCTTCTGTTTCCGCAGCTGAATCCCTTCTTCTTCTCTCCGTCTCCTCATCTCCTGTGGATTCAGGGCCTTATTCTTGTAGCTCTTCATTCGATAGTTGTCTTTACCTGGGCTCGCCATTCTGCCATTTGAATGAATGAATAAATAAGTAAATATATTTTGCACGATGTATTTCCTCTATCATACAGTGCCATCATAAAGATGGATAATTAGTTGTGCATCACCAGTCATCTCTAATGGTACTGAATTGAGCCCTATCACTCCAGAGAAAGAGTTTCCCTGTTCCAGGTCAATGCTGTGTGAGTACGGTGAACTCAGGTTCATGTGCAGCTGCTCCAGAGCATCACACCGTATCTTATGCTTTTGCAAGGAGATGATACACAGTGAGTCCACAAAGGATTCCGCTTAAAGTGGCTCCGATTGTAAAGGTGCTCATTATATGATATTGTTTACATATATATAACCATAGATAATCGCATACATAAATGTATAGCACAGTTATTTCCAAATACACTAAAATCTGTCTAAACATAATGCACTAATAACTAGCAGATGCCTCAGAGATTAACTACAATTCTGTAGATCCATTCTGATAGAAAAAACTAGCCAAGTCAGAACCTCAGACAATTCAGAACCAAAATGAGATTAAATACAGAATATTAGCTTAAAAATATTTACATCTGCTCATGCAAACTTTCTCCTACATTTAAATGAATGCATCCGGAGTGTGTTCCTCTTTGCAGCCGTAACAGCTTCTACATTTCTTGGAAGAGTTTATGTTAAACGTTGGAAGATTTATGTGATTCCTGAGGATTTGTAGGCATTCATTAACCCACACCTGGCACTGGGCATGGTGCCTATAACCTTCCGTACGTACTGCAGACATCACCTGTCCAGAAATCTCAAGTTATTTGTGTGTTATTTGTATTTTGTTTGAAACGGCTGGAACCCACTTCTCATAAAGTGCTGCTGTGGCCTGAAACAATGCCCATCTCTAAGTAGTTGGTAATTTATTCAAATTCTGCCTGGAGATCCACAGCATTGTTTTGTTTATCTGCTCTCTATTTCCTTCAAGACCAAACCAATCATCTGCTGATGTGCTCGATTAAAAAAAAAAAAAGAATGGAGTGGGGCTTAATACGCCATCTACTTGTCTTCTTCACTCTAGTCCCATGTCCCCCTGTACTGTGATGGCCAGGACTCCTACAGGAGCACCAAAGAACAGGTACTAGTGGGTGGTGGATTACTCTCAGTGCGCCAATGTCTCTGATCATGTGGTGTGTTAATGTGTTATTGTAGGTTGCACTTAGGTCTGTAACAATAATGGCATTATCAATTTATTGTACATTTTCTGCCCTGTTTGCTTACATAAAACTAAACATCACCAGTATTTTAGCTGTTCCTTCTGTTTATTCTCTGGTTTTCTCTGTTCTGGAGCCTTATGTCACTTTATTTAAAAGCCGTGGTTTTGTTTTATTGTTGGTTTATTTATTTGGGACATTTTGCTATATGTTCCAATTCTAGCGTGTCCATACAGTAAATAAATAAGCTCTTG
The DNA here is from genome assembly GCF_029633855.1 of Hoplias malabaricus. NCBI lineage: Eukaryota > Metazoa > Chordata > Actinopteri > Characiformes > Erythrinidae > Hoplias > Hoplias malabaricus. The sequence continues at coordinate 783,940 of NC_089818.1, forward strand.
CTAAAAGCTCATTGCTCTTTAAAAGGGATGTAAATACTTTAATATGCTCTTATATTACAATTACATTAGCGCCATAAAATGGCCTTAATATGACAATAATATAACTTATCACAATTATTTCTGGGGCAATATCTCACTCACAGATATGGCTATCCTGACAGTCCTAGTTACACTGGTACAAGTGGATGAGACACAGCAGTGCTGCTGAAGTTTTCAAACACCTCAGTGCCACTGCAGGCCTGAGAATAGTCCACCATCCAAAATAACCAACAACGCCCTGTGACCTCTGATAAAAGACAGGAGGATGCCTTACACAAACTGTGAAAGAACAAATGAGTCGCTCTTTCTCAACTCACATCTTTAAACTGGACCAACGAGGTAAGTGTTTATAAATAATAACAGACTAGAGAGTGAGCTGATATGGTGTTTAAAAACTCCAGCAGCACCACTGTGTCCATCACCACGTCAGTGTTAGTCCAGTGCTGAGAAATGACATACCACTCAAATTATACCTGACCTACAAAGAGGTCATTTTAATGTTATGATTATCCCTATTTCTTTGGTGTTTATAAAGATGGTGTCGTTTTGCTCCATCACACACTCCAAGGTTCCTAACACCACTATGAACAACTCAGTAAGCTTCTCCAGAACGTCACATTTCAAAGCAGCACATACAGAGAATTTCTGACCATTTTAAATGGTGGATTTCCCCTTTAAACTCTGGCATATTAGTTCAAGGCTAGTTGGCTTAAACATAGCAGCCACACCGCCGCTCGATTTCTCCGGCAAGGATTAAGACTTTAAGCCCTTTAACAGTAGTAATTCTCAATCTAGATCGTTTTAGTCTAGCATTGGGTTTACTCTAGGTCTGGAAATATGAGCTTTAATTGTTTGTTATTTACAAAAACTGCTAAAAATTGTTGCCTACCAACTGCTGCGTGGATAGTAACGTTATAGTGTAGTAGGTGGGGCAAGTTCCACTAATATCCCACCGTTTCAGGGGCCGGTGTGGAGCCAGAGAAGGTAAAATACACCACCAGATATCTTCTAAAAGCTCAAATTAAATTGAAACCACAACTAAATGTAAAATGTGTCCGTTTCTGCTGGTTTCTTCTCCTAAATCTGCCCGCTTTCCTCGCTACGTCACTTCGCCTCTCCTCTCAATTTATAGCGGGAATAAACCCCCAAGTCACTCATATAGTGGCCTTAAATCCACACAAAATACGAGTCGAGTCTCACCTGAACGCTCTAAGCCAGTGGTTTATGCCTGATTTACTCCTTTTCCGTGTTTTATTTGCTTTACCTTCCTCCCGACCTCCTTTCCGATTCACTCCGGCTGAGGAGGGCAATATGGCGTCCACAGTACTGATATGTAGTTCGGAAAGGTATCGACTCTTAGTGTCGACTCCCTCAGGTAAACATAAAAGAGTCGGCTCCCACGGAAAAAGTTATTTTTATTGGAGTATTTTTTTAATCTCTTAGTTATTGTTGCAAAATTCCTCACACTTTCAGTATTTTACATACCTGGTAACAACCTTTAGTTGAGGTTAAGGCTTTAAGGAGGAGGTTTTACTGGCCAAAGTTGCTCTGGTCTTTCAAATGTATTTTTAGTTGTCAAATTTATTTTTTTTTAATTTAATGACACCCTCCACTGCAAATCAAGCATATAACCTTAGTCAATGCGGTGTTGTTAATATGCTGCAAGGCTTGTCATAAGTGAAATACGCTACGCTATGGCTGAGCAGGAACATCAGTTTTCCAAAGATAGTTTCAAAAACACAGATTCAGGGTTTTATTACATCCCAAATCTGAGGAACCAATCCTGTCCACTTGTGGGGTGGAGCTGTCACTCTAAAGGCAATAGGTGGAGGAGAGTGAAGAGATGGAGATTAATATATTACAAATCCCTAGATTTGCACATACTGAATGAAAGGTAGGCGGCATGGTGGCACAGCACGTAGTGTCACAGTCCCACAGCTCTAGGATCCTCGGGTAGTGAGCTCAAGTCTCAATCCAGGTGACTATCTGTCCATAGGGTGTGAGTGAGTGTGTGTCACCCAGCTCTGAAGGACTGGCGCACCCAACAGGGTGTGTTCCTGCCTTGCACCCAGTGATTCCGGATAGTCTCCCGGCCCTGAACTGGATAATCTCGTACAGACACTGAATGAACGAAAGGTGTAGATTTACACACAAAACACTTTTAAAGCATTAGGGGATTTTTTCCCTTTGGCAATAGCTAGTAAATATTTGATGAACAGAGCTTTGTTTTTAACTGATGACTGGAAGAAGACTTTAAGTAACAGGCCTGAACATTGAAATTTCATTGTGACCATGAACCTCAGTATATTAAAAATCACAGTTACAACCAAAGAAAAATAAGAACATTCCTTCTTCGAAAGACATTCATTATTTCACTCTGTTGTATCTTTATAGTTTCATTTAATTACATTTTTAATAATATCCATTTTTGTTTTAGCAGATAAATAGAATGCATATTCAATAAAAACTGGAATACTGTACAAAGTAGGATTTCTATTTAACTAAATCATTAAGCCCAAATTTAAACATGTACAATAGGGAAAAACAGATTGGCATTTCTATTGGGCAGCCCACAGCTCTGGGCTTAATTTTTTTTAGATAACTCGGTAAGTAAATCCATATTCCACAGAGCAAGAATCCTCTCTTAGCAAAATAGCCTTTTCCCAAAACCCGTTCCTACTGGCTGACTTATATTTGGGCTAAAGTTGTCAATCTAAATCCTGCTTTGTGGGAAGAGTCGACTCATTTCTGAGCTGAATCAATTGTACTGATTCACTGGTTACTGGGGTTATGTCTCAAATCGCTCCGAATTTCCTACAAATCTATTCAGAAACTATTAAATCTACGCCCACTGTTAGATATTGCGCCTTAACACACTATTTAAAACGCCTTGCTTTGGACATATAGTTAACTATTTATGTGTATAAGTTTGTTAAAGGAGAAGAAATTGGTGACACACATAGTGAACTACATAGGGTGTATAGAGGAATTTGGGAGTGTCCCATGTCCGCCAGTAGCGCGTCACTTCCTGCCGTTCTCCGCGTTAAGAGAGGATGGATAACGAAAATAAGGAGAGATTCATTTTATGAAAAACACCTGCTGTTACAGTCTGCTTTTTGCAAACGGCTCAGTGAGTATTTAAATGTTTGACATAAGATGGAGGCTTTTATTAAAGCTTTACGTTTTAGTGTATAACGTTAATAACAATTCCACGAGGTGCTGAATCAAACAGCTTTGTTTGAAAACAATCAACATCACACAATTAAAGAGATCCTAGCAGTAAAAACAACCTGTGTCTTTCAGCATTGGATAATTACAGTTTACCCGTAATTCTAACATTTTCATAAAATGTTTTGTTGTTTTTTAAATGATTTATTGTTTTTGTTAATTCTCTCTTTAATTTAAAATTTGGATTTATTAAATTCCTGCCCAAAGTTTTAAGTCTTTTATTTCTTTTAATATAATTATAATGATTTATTTGATGATAATTTTCAAGGAGTTCAGTGACGTTCATGGAAATATTTATTTAAAATCTCCTCACTGACAAAGACTAAACCCCTAAAAACTCATCTCTGTTGATTAGGAATACGTAACTAAAAAACTAATTCCTATAATACCTTTAAAATGGCTTAGACATGGCCTGATTATACACTTTCACCTTTTAAATGAAGATATAATCAGGTATCAAGATACAAACTATCTAGCCACTAACAAGGTAAACTACATTTATAAGTACTGGGTAAAGTACATTTTCCTAAGCCCTCCCAGTTCTGCTCATGTACCACATCCTTTTGTCCCCCGTCAAATATAACAGTTCTCTCACTCTTGTAAAATATGTTTTCCACTGTTCACAGGTAGTTTTATTCTATTAAGTTGGTGGGCAGGGCAGCACAGTGGTGCAGCATGTAGTGTCGCAGTCACACAGCTCCAGGGACCTGGGTTCGATTCCCGGTCTGTGAAGAGTTGGTGTGTTCTCCCCGTGTCCGCCTGGGTTTCCTCCGGGTGCTCCTGTTACATTGGTAGGTTGATTGGCAATTCAAAAGTGACCGTAGGTTTGAGTGTGTGAATGAATGTGTGAGTGTCTGTGTTGCTCTGTGAAGGACTGGCGCCCCCTCCAGGGTGTGTTCCCGCCTTGCGCCCAATGATTCCAGGTAGGCTCTGGACCCACCGCGACCCTGAACTGGATAAGAGTTACAGATAATGAATGAATGAAGTTGGTGGGCACTGTTTTTGTTTTAAAACCACGGACAGTTTAAGCATCTGTTGGTGCAGGTGCTTAACAGGTTTTATTTATTTTTCTTATTTATTGTTACACTTATATAACGCCTTTCTAGACACACAAGGATGCTTTTACAATCAACACTGCTCACAACACAACACTACCATTCCATTCAACACTCAATCCACACACACACTGGTGAGAAGCAGCAGCCAAACACACACAGTGTCCTCTCAGACAGGAACAGCCATCCACCTGGAGGGCTGCATCGGGCACTAGGATTTCACCCAGGATACAGCAATCCATATCTGGGCACACACGCATACAGACATTCATTCACATAAACACTGATTCACTCACACACCAGGACAGTTATTAGAGAAGCCCTGCTAAGGACTGGCACCCTGTCCTACAGTTCAGACGGGGCACCAGACCCTCTGAGACACACTGAATGAATTAATAGCCATTACCTTTATCATTTTTCTATGTCTTTAGTTAGAAAATGGAACGAATAACAGACTTTTAGAAGCCACATTTTTAAAAAGTTCCATAAATGTGTGACGTTCCCAATGTCAGTGCATATTTGTGATCATTAACATGGTTTTTTTTCCATCATCCAGCAGCCCACCAACTAGTTTGTGTCTGTTTCCTTTCTCCTGTTACAGAAGGGTACGATGCCTGTGTGTGATATCTGCTGCCAGGAGCTGGTGTCCGAATCAGACCTGAGGACCCACCTCCTCCTGAGCCACTTGGAACGAGAGATGAACTGTCCTTTCTGCTCACTTTCGGGAGTTTCCTACGATGAGCTGAACTTCCACGTTGCTACAGCTCATCGGGAGAAAGATACGGACTTCCAGGCTCCTAAAGAAAGTGGGCAGAGATGTTCAGTGGATCAGATGGATCTGAATCCCCAAAGATCAGATGGTTTTTGTACTTCTGACCTCACTCCAGCTTGTCCTCAGACCTCAAAACATCAGTTTTCCTCTGTGGTCCATGGGACATCTGCTCCTAACACAGGAGTAGCTCTTACTCAGGGTCAAGGAACCACATCTAGAGCTAAATCCTCACCCCCAGCAGCGTCCACACCTAATGGGACAAGACGTTTAGTCCACACTGAAAAGACTCAGGAAGATCCAGCAGAGCATCGCAAATCAAAACAGAAACGCTTGTCATCCCCTCAGAAAGGTGCCTTCATAAACCAATGTCTTGAAAAATTGCTTTATGTCCAGATTAGGGACAAGACGCTAAAGTTTGCATAGATTTATGAGTTTGGGCTGAATTCCTATCTGTAAAGCAACAATAAAGTCTCTTTTAAAGGTGCATTAAGTTAAAGGAGCACTAGGTAAAGTTGTTACTTTTGCAACTGGCCTCCCCCTACAGTTGCAGAATGTAATTCCCTTTTACAGCACTGCCATGAAACCAAGGTGGACAGAGGAGGGAGGGGGGTGTTTTCCTACCCTCCTCCAAAGCATACTTAGTGCATTTCCTCCAGTGTCGAGCCTGTAGTAGCAACAACAGTGGCTCGGCATCACAATGATTTTGAAGCAGTAAGAATGCAACCTAGTGTTCTTTTAATTTCTTCAGTGCTTCCTTTAGATATTTTACCACTTTTCTGTAATTGTCACCACTAAGTATAGAAATGTATATATTTTCAAGATGAAAATAATGGAATTGCTGATTAATTTGACTGATTTTAAATGAATAGTAATTAAGCTCTAGTCTGTACACGGTGTTTAGAGACATGCGCCTGTTCTGTGTGTTTTGCTGCAGAGAAGATGTTCTCATGTCCCTTCTGCTCTCTGGTTTGTGGTGACTGCTTCGTTCTTCAGGAGCATGTGGAACTGCATCTCCAGGATCAGGAGGCGCCTGAAGGTACAGGCATGTGTGTTCTTTTTGATTTGCAAACCTTTGGAAACTCGGGTAGTTGCATAATTATAATCATAGTATTATTGTCATTATTGTTTGTAATTAACATTAAATACTATTTCCAACACCTTCCCGTTTCTGGGAGGGATTTATAAATGTAGCAGTGTATGTGCAGCTGCTCCAGATCATCTAATTTGTTTAATAAATAAACTTGTACTGTACTTGTACTGAGGACTTCTACTGTTTGTTATATTGTTTAAGGAGCTCTTTCTGAAGCAGGAGCATCAGCACAGCCTTGTTCATCAGTGAGAAGTGACTCAGGTGAGTAAATAATAAGGAACAGATTTATTCCTCTGAGTGGCATGTGGATGAAAACCCCTCCCCACCTGCATTAGGCTCTGTGTGGTCTATGTGCTGATCAACATGAAGGTTTATTTATGATGTATGTTTAGGTTTAAAGCTGTATGAATGTCCACTGTGTTCTCTGAGGTGTACTGACAACAGCTCACTGCAGGAGCATGTGGAGCTACATCTGGACTATGGTACGGCTGCCGCTTCAGGTACACACACACTGACATGTACATCACACGTTAATGTAGATTAAATATAGCTTCTGTTACTCTACAGTTTTGGGAAGGCTTTCCACTATTAGAACATATCTGAGGATTTGATGGCTTTCAGCCAAATAAACATTAGTTAAATCATGAACAGATGAAGAATGATTAGTTCTGGATCTCAAACACCACTCCAGCTCATCACAAACGTATTAGCCGGAGCTAACCGTGCGACGGTAGTGGGGTTTATACCCCTCTGTCCTATGCTTAGTATTGAGAAAAGAGACTAGGTTAGTTGCATAACCATAAACCTGTAAGTTAATTAAATCCTTTGAGCACAGTTGAAAATCAGCCCTGTTTTTTTACTTTTCCTTTTTTAGGGGATATTCCTGGAGATCTGAGGCTGGCCAGACAGCTGCAGGAGGAAGAGGAGAAGAAGAGAAAAGAGGAAGAGGCGAAGAGGGAGGAAAAAGACTTTAAAGAACTGCAGGTCAGCTGCACATCGCAGAAACCAGTGATGAACTATTATGGGATAGTGATCTCTGATATATTTCGTGTTCTCTGTAGATACGTCTGAGGATATCACGCTTTTGTTTTTTTTTACTGGGGAAGAATAACACAGATACAGTGTTTAACCAGAGGTAGACAAATCTTTTGACTGTTAAATTATCACATGAAAATACAATTAAACTTTTCCATTTATGGGGTTTTTTTTTTTTTGCTTTTTAATCATTTCCATCACTGGTGCCCAGTTCATCAATCGCAGTCGACCAATCAGTCTCACTGTGCAGATTGGTGGATTGAACCTCACTTACATTTACACTACATTTAAACAGGCTCAACGTGATTGACTGGTGTGGAATGTGGCCACTGTCCTGTGTAAGACATACAGAATACTGCAGATTATAAGCAGCTGAAATGAGGCTTTAATATTATAAGGGAGTTTAGAGCAAAAACAAACAAAAAAGCAAAATGCAAAGACAAAGTGACCATGTGATTCTCAGGTGAATTCTGGGAGTTGGAGTCCTCCCCAGCAAGTGTGATTTATTTTTATTTTTTTCCCCTTTAATACTGATATTAATATTGAATACAGATGATTTATTTGTTGCGGTAGCTCATGATTTATACTGTGTCCCAGAGACTTAAATATAACTCCTATATTTAGTGTAGGTTTTGCAGACTTCAAAGACATGTCATATGCATTTACAGTCAGAAATTAGTCCACAGCTTGATTGACCGGTGCTCTGTGCAGAAAGTATTCGGTTTGGACGGCAGCGGTGGTTACCGCAAGCAGATTGAGAGAAACATGGAGCGAGCTGTGAGGCGAGGTCAAATGGCACCTGCTGAATTTCACCAAAAACGGGCTGAAGTTATGGAGTCTCTGGCATCTGGAGTGGACGATGGTCAAAGCAGAACCACAGGTCAGTGTAGGACAGAGCAGACGGCAGGGTACATATTTCCTTTATATTATTTTACAAGTGCTTTTCTATTTGTGTCAGGTGTGATGGAGGCTCTGTATGAGTTTTATCAACGTGAGGCACGTGACAGCGCCCACGTGTGGCTGTGTGCTGAAACTGACCACTACGCTGCCTCTGTTGGAGACAAAGGCTGGGGCTGTGGATACAGAAACTTCCAGATGCTTTACTCTTCACTGAGAAGGATGGAGCACTACAGGGCTTTAAACACACTGCCAGGTGCACACTTTCATCATTATCCTTTATAGAACTGTTTTGGTTTCTTGTTTAAATCTGTGTCTGGAAATACAGTTTTGGATACATTTGGGATATTTGCTGTAAGTCTTTTATAGCAGCAATTCTTTATATTACTGATTAATTTGGAGAACGTAAGGCCAGTTAAAGGAGCATTATGTACAATTCTTGCTTTAAAATTATAGCTGCAGAATTGTTGGGATGCTTCACTGACATGTATTAGGGAGAACAGGGCCCCTGTCATTGCTACTCTGGGCTCAGCACTGCTGAAACTGCACTATGTAAATTTTGGAGGAGGGTAGACAAGAATGCAGAAGAGAACCAAGCAAAAATGGATAAAAAAAAAAAGAAAGCTGCTTCTCACTGTGGCTCCCTCACATTTGCGAACAGTGGTTATTTATAGGAACAGGCACCGAAACTAAAACTAAACCATTCCTTCACTGTGTGTATCTGTGTTTTTTTTTTTTCATCTGTCTAAAATCCTCACATTTTAGACTCAGTTCCCAGCATCCCCAGGGTGCAGGCACTTATTGAGGGGTCCTGGGCAGAAGGGATTGACCCCCAGGGAGCATCACATTTCAGCAAGAGACTTCAGGGAACCAGGGCCTGGATTGGAGCCACAGAAATCTACTCCATTCTCACTGCCCTTAGAGTCAAGTGTGTAAATGCATTTTTAATAAAGAATAATATTAACAATATTAACTATACACACATCTGGGTTTGATACATATTTGGACATGTTCCATTTATAAATTTGCATTAAAGGAGCAATTTGTTATTTTCTCCAGTGACCTGGATGTGTCAAAGATTTCATAATAAACCAAAATAAACATGGCCACCCCTATGTTGGGGACCCACTCTGCAGCGCATAAACAAATTCATTAAAGGACTACAACCCAATTAGATACTTCTTTTCATGTAAATTACAGTAGGTGAAAAATAACAAACAACTTTGATCTGTGTGCTATTTTGTGGTGGTAAAATGATTACAATAAGGCATGTTTATTGAAGCATTTTATTTTATTGTGTTTTAACACGTTTTATCCATGTTTTTTATTATTATTCCCTCAGGGCGCGTGTAGTGGATTTCCACCAACCCACTGGCCCTGGGAACACACACCCTCTACTGTTTGATTTTGTGAAAAACTACTTCTCCCTTCAGTCCAGCAGGGGTGCTAGACTTCCACCCAGGGTGGTGAAGACCAATCTTCCACCTGTATACCTCCAGCACCAAGGTACGGCCAGCTAGACTGTGATTATTCAAAATGTTTTCACTCTTTTATCTCTCTCTCTCTCTGTGTGTGTGTGTGTGTGTGTGTGTGTGTGTCTATGTGTGTGTGTACATAGACATACTCTTACTCATAGGAACAGAATGTAATATTTTAACCTTAAACTTACAACTTCAGAATCATTGTGATGCTGTAACAGGGAGAATAAGGCATCTGTTTTTCCTACTTCGAGCTCAGCACTGCTGAAACTGCACTATGTAATTCTTGGAGGAAAGCAGGAAAACACCACCCTCCTCCCTATTTATTTTTTATTAGAGCACTGTAAAATTGTATAACACTAGGGGGAGCCCCAGAAGCATAACATCTAAATCTTACCTAGAGTTTCCTTAAGTGTAGATGGTCATCCAGATTTACCAGGAAAAACTATAAATATTATTAGGCTTTGGTAAACATCATCGATGATGTTCCTGTTTATACTACCAATAACTGTATGACTACTACTACTGCTAATAATAATAATAGTGAACAATAATGTTTAATAACTTAATAAATTAATAGAAATAGAAGGTCTTACGTTAAAATTTAATATCTGTGTTAAAAGAAATAAATCTTCCTAATCGTCCCCCAGGCCACAGCCGGACCATTGTGGGCGTGGAGGAACGTAGGAACGGCAGTGTGTGTTTACTTCTCTTAGATCCAGGATGTCCTTCAGGAGGAATGAAGAAGCTTCTGAACTCAAACACAGCTCCCGCTTCAGTCGGCCGAATGCGGAAATTCCCCGGACACCTCAAACATTCTCAGTACCAGCTCGTCATAGTGGAGGGGGTCTTAACTCCAGAGGAGAAGCAGGTAAAATACACATCAACATAATTATCTTAATGCAGATTATAAATGCTTAGTAGCTTTGAATATTCTGTGTATTTTAGCTATTCCAATCCAGTTCAGCTACAATACAAAAAATACCAAAAAAAGAGAATATCCGTTCATCGCTTATCAGTTCATGAACCCCATTGAGAGGCTGTGACATTAAAACAAGCTCTAGCTGGATTCTGAAAGTAGAGTGGACCCACAAACATTTTAATGACTCCTTGCAGCGTTTGACTGCAGTTGTACCTACCTATGGTGGCAGTAATATGGTTTAGGGAAGCTGTTACTTTTTTTTTTTTCTTTATATTTATTTAATAGAAGGATGATTTATACCTTTTTATATTTTATTTATATTATATATTTTTTATTTCAAGTAATTCAATGATTCCTCCGGGTGCTCCGGTTTCCTCCCACAGTCCAAAAACACACGTTGGTAGGTGGATTGGTGACTCCAAAGTGTCTGTAGGTGTGAGTGTGTGAGTGAATGTGAGTGTGTGTATTGCCCTGTGAAGGGCTGGTGCCCCCTCCAGGGTGTATTCCCGCCTTGCACCCAATGATTCCAGGTAGGCTCTGGACCCACCGCGGCCCTGAACTGGATAAGGGTTACAGATAATGAATGAATGAATTAATGAATGAATAATTCAATGATCTGAAACAGTGGAGTGTGTCGTAACAGAAGAAGCTTTTAGGAAGGAGCACGTTGTTATACTCTATTGTTAAGGGAATAACAACAAGAAATAAATCTATATATGTTCAGTACAGACTCAGCAATCTTAGGCTGAACCACATTGTACATGTAAAACGAAAGAGAAGCGAAGTGAACAAGGCTCAGGGTGCGAGTGATAGATGAAATGGCAGGAGGCTAGAGCAGGGTGGGTCTACACATCTTTACATTTGTGTGCTTGGTCGAATCCCTGATGGAAAAACCTAAGAAAACCGAAAGCCGACTCAATGTATTTTTCCAAATATATTTTATGTTTTTTCACAGAACATTTTGTCTGTTTTTTTTTTTTTTTCCAGACACGAGTCCTCAACTCCAGAACATTACGTGCTGAAAGAATCCCCTGATGTTGCTGGTGGTTTGGAGACTGCATTACATCAGCACTAATATTTAAACAGACTGTGATTTTTCTCTGCATTTTGTGTGTCTCTCTCTCTCTGTGTGTGTGTGTGTGTGTGTGTGTGTGTGTGTGTGTGTGTGTGTGTGTGTGTGTGTGTGTGTGTGTGTGTGTGTGTGTGTGTGTGTGTGTGTGTGTGTGTGTGTGTGTGTGTGTGTGTGTGTGTGTGTGTGTGTGTGTGTGTGTGTGCGCTCATAAGTGAGTGATTTAATCTCTGAAAATAATAAATGTATAATTTTTACTCTATAGTCTAAGTGTTTAATTTGCAATCAGTTCTTTCTTCAAAGTTCAGGAAAACAACATTTTAATTGAATTAAGTTTCTGCCTCTTGCTCCAACTTTCTCACTAAAAACACAACGATCAAACCTAGAGCTGTCGTCAGTACGATGGGGAAGTTTGCAGAATCTTTCCCTACATATTTAACCCCATTAAAATGTTTTCATTGTTACATAATGTTATTGTTTAATCTCTGAGTAGTTTCTGTAATCTTCTGTCTGCCTCCTGTTAAGGAACAGAAACTGTAGCTGTTTTAAGTAAAGTAACTGCTCCATTCATTTATAAAGTAAACATCAAGTCCTGACTAAGCTGTACTAGGGCACTAGGGGTTGACCCAGGATAGAGTGCCAATCCATATCTGGGCACACACATTCACTCATTCACAGACCTCCATTCACTCACACCTTGACAGTTATTAGAGAAGACAATTCCCATGTATTTGGAGTGTTTCATTACCCACCCACCAATCGCCAGACGTTATATGAACGTTGTTTTTTTGGGCTATACCTTGCTGGTCCGTAGTGGCCTTTAGCTCAAAACAGATGATGAAATTTGAGCTGTGTTTGATCTGATTTGGTCCAAATTTATCCAAAGGTAGATGCCGTTTTACCAAAACAATTTACAACCATTTGAAGTTATATTCATATTATACATAATATATATATATATATTTACTTTAATTTACATTTACTGTTCTCTCTGGTTGGTTTATGTTCAGAAGTTCAGTGTCTTCTAAGATGGGACGCATGACTGAGAAGGGGAAAAAATGATCTGTTTGTACAAGGTTGAAGTATAACTTGTCTATAGTTGTTTACTTTTATGCAGTTAGCCATTCTCTGAATTTGGAGATGTATCAATATTACAAACCAATATAAATGTATTTCTGGTGCTGTAAGAGCACACCCCAATCAAGAAGGGCCTTGACTAAGCAGGTCCACCTTTACCCACCATTAGACACCCCTCATCGTAAGAAGAGCAAGTACCTCTGCTGGCCTTCATCTACTCTGGGATTGTGTGTTGTCGGGGTTGCGTAGGATGCAGGTTTGTACAGAATTTGGTGCTTCTGTGTGTGATAAGGAAAAAAATATTTTTGCTGCACTTCAACCAGCTTTTGTAATGCTTCTGTGTGAGTGTGTGTGTGTGTGTGTGTGAGGGGGGGGGGGTTTGAAAGAGAGAAAGACTTGGTCAAATGGGAAGAGAGGGGTGGTGTTGAGAGGAGGAGAGTGTGGGAGAATGAGAGAGAGGTGTCAGGGTGATTGGAATTACACGAGTATCAGTCTTGAATGAACTGAACTGCACGTATAGTCTTCAGTCACAATAATGGCAGGTAAGTGCAAGAAAGAGCTTAAAAGAATATATATATATATATATATATATATATATATATATATATATATATATCTGTGTGTGTGTGTGTATGTCTGTATATATAACATATGTTAATTTAAATTGCTCAAGGTGTTTACATGCCAAGGTTCACTACCAGTTTAATTTTATCAGTTGCTTTAGATTGTATTCAATCCAAGTTTATCTGCTCTGATCCTAAAAAAGACAGACTGCATTTCAGTGTAGATATGCACAAAAGAAATGTCTTTAATATGTATTCCTAATGAGTAAATCTATAACTTTATTTGTCATATGTACATCAATCAGTCAAATCGCTGACGGAAGACTTGAATAACATTTGATTATCAGGTTACAGCAGTATGTGAACAGTACGTTCTGAAATTGCAGTAAAAATGAGTAAGCCAGAGGATCTGTCACTTTTCCAACAAAAGAATTCTGGTTCTAGAACTGGTTCTTCAGGATTCTTGGAACGTTTGTGAAATCCAGCGAACCAGTCCATGTTTTTCATCTATTATATGGGAACAGTGACAGTGGGGTGGGGGTATCCACTGTAACAGCGTGTTCTGATAAATGTATTTAAATGATACAGTTCTATGAACTGTGAGAACAGTGGAGTCCTGTTGACAACAGAAGCAAAAATCACACATGTAGCAATTTCCTGCATGCCACCGAGGAAATATATCATGCTGCAAATGACCCAGTCCAGCTCCATTGCAAGGCAATATTTTATTTGAGGCTCTGAGCTCTTTCTGGAGCATCTTTAGCTCGACATTCCCAGTCTTTGATTCCAACTGGGAACAAACTAGTTCAAGTTGGTGGAAGAATGCTGAACAGTTCTGAATTAGGTAGATGAATGGGAACAAAGGGCTATTAGACAACAACCAAATTTGGGATTTGAAGATTTTGTTACGAGCATTTCCAAAGCAGACAGGTCTTGTGCGGTGTTCTCTGTTTCTAGTGGTTTGTGCCTAATAAATAAATATTGGTCAAAATAAGTAGAAGGGGTGACCTGGTGACCTCAAGGCTCACTGATGTACAAGTGGAGTGTAGGCTAGTAATCGGGTTTGTTGAATCACATTTTCTAGGTCGTCATGTTGAAAAACGTGTGTCATTTTCTAGATAAAAGGATCAGACACCAGAACAGTTTTTTGGGAAACCTGCAAAAGACGTACTGTGATGATGTAGGCAATGTTCTGCTGGGAAACATTGGGTGTCTGCAGTCATGTGAATATTACTTTCACAAATATCACCCGCCTAAAAATTGTTGCAGACTGTACGACTGTTCACGTCAGGTCATCATGGCCTCTTTTAGCAGAATAATGTGGCCCTGTCACACTTCAAAAATTGCTCAGGAATGGATTGAGAGACAAGACAAAGAGTTCAATGTGATGACTTGGGCTGGAAAAACAAGTCTGATCTATGGGGGCCAACAACACGAACACAAATAGAACTAAACTAAACTTTCTGCTGTTCCCGTCTCATATTTCCATAGTTTTTTACAGGAGCAAAAAACATATTTGGACCGTTTCCACTTACCACATCACCGTCAAATGTTCACACAGTAAAACTGGCATTTTCAAATGTATCAATACAAAAAGATTATATCACTGCATGCCAGTGCAGGCTGTAAATAGTTGTACAGTGACATGGTGTCTTTTGTTATCATTTGAATGGATTTGGAACAATGATAATGGGTTTAAAGGGTAAAGTTCAGGTTTCTGGATGTGATCAGGTCTTTATCTGATTTGGCTGAAATGTAATCTTCCGGAATCTTTCATCTGAGAACAATTTGTTAGAGTCAAAGTTGAGCACATTTATTTGTAAGTGAATGATGTTATCAGTGTCAACAACACAGAGCATCTATTTGAGTACACTACCCGTGTACTTCCCACAGAGCATGACTACAGATATTCATAACCTTCACCTGCCAAATGTCTGAGATATAAACTATGAGATTGGGTAGCTTTGACTTTGGGTTTGCTTTGTGGGATACTCTCTACACTTCTCTGTGTCTACACGATAAGTTCAGCATTTAATTTCCTCCTCATAGACAGTTTTTTTATAGTCGTATGTAGTGAAAATGCTGTTATAATCCAACCCCCCCCCCAACCCCCAAAAAAATTACTGTGTAAAGTGTGAATCATTGTACATTACAACAGAATGCAATGGTTTGGAAATCTCATCGACCCATGTTTTATTCACAACAGAACATAGAACTCATATCACGCATGATATCAATATATATATTACGTGTATTGTTTTGATGGTATGTTTTCTGCTGTATGTTTTACACAGAAAATGGAAGTGATGAAAACTTTGAGCACAAACTTGTTCTTCACCGAGGTTTTAACCTCATCTCTGGGACTCATGCTCCTGAGGAGGTCGACCGTATCCTGAACTGGGAGGTTCAAGACTCGGACGTATTTGGTGTCACGTTCCCCAAGTCAGGTATCAGTGAAACTACTACAAAGTGATTTTCTAAAGGTGTATACAAACTATAGTGTGTTATCTGTTTCTGTTTCTGCACATGTGCAAATGTAAAAAATAAATAAATAAATAAATCAGAGAAAGGGAAGATAATTTCTTTTTATGCTTGAAAAAAGTAAGATTTTTGATGTAATTATATAGAAATTCAAATTTCAAGTCAGCACAAAAAAACTTAAGTTTGATTTGAATTAGGGCCGGACAATAATTCGATATCAATATTTACCGCAATATAAAATGTTTCAATAACAATTATATGATTTCTATACACATTTATGATAGTTCAATATACACTACTTACAGCATCGATCACAGGGCACTTATTAAAAATATTAATATTAACAAAGTTCCTTGTTTGTTCCGGACAGTTTGTTGTTTATATCAATATCAGAATTATATCATATCGACTGAAATGTAGGAATATATTGTGATATACATTTTGCCCGTATCATCCAGCCCTAATATGAAAGGATCTGAATTATGTTTAAACGTCAGTTTAGCTCCACCCACTCGCTGAAAATAGGTTAAACAGGTTTTTATGAAGATGGCTTCTTGCATTCTTGAAGGTTTTTCTTGAATACTTTTATTCTGTAAACCCTTAAACGATTCAGTCTGACCTCTGAACCCTCCCCTGCAGGCACAGTCTGGCTCCAACAGATCCTGATTCTGATCGAGGCGAAGGGAGACCCAGCGAAGACGAATGGTCAGCTGAGCTGTGAGCGAGTGCCATGGATTGAGCTCATTGGGGGCAAGGAGAAATTTGTTGCTGAAAGTTCACCCAGACTTCGAGTCACACACCTGTGGCCCAAATTCCTCCCCATCAGCCTCAGACAGGGCACAGGCAAGGTCAGAAATGCATGGAATGAAATGCATGAGCACTGAAGTGGGTCTCCATGAGAGAGAGCAGTCTTTCTATAGAGATTATACACACTGTGCATGTGTAGAATAATATCTGGGTCCCCTGTGAGCATAGCTTTAAAGGCTGTGTTTTTTTTTTTTTCTTTCCTGGTCATAAAGGTCATCTATGTGGCGAGAAACCCGAAGGATGTTCTGGTCTCATACTACCACTTCCACAAATACGCCAAAATGCTGGAGACTCCCAAAGACTTTAATGATTTTTATGAGAAATTCATGGATGGACGAGGTAACTATTGTAATCAACCTTTAAGAGCTGACATGCAAATTATTTTGTTGTAAGTTTTAAAGCATTTTTTGTGTAGTGTATAATTGTAATTCAAAATTTAAACATTCTCCTACATTTGGTGGGCGTCACGTGGTGCAGCAGGTAGTGTCTCTGTCACAGCTCCGTCTGTGTCTGTCTGTGAGGAGTGTGGTGTGTTCTCCCTGTATCTGCGTGGGTTTCCTCCGGGTGACTGTCTGTGAGGAGTGTGGTGTGTTCTCCCTGTGTCTGCGTGGGTTTCCTCCGGGTGACTGTCTGTGAGGAGTGTGGTGTGTTCTCCCTGTGTCTGCGTGGGTTTCCTCCGGGTGACTGTCTGTGAGGAGTGTGGTGTGTTCTCCCTGTATCTGCGTGGGTTTCCTCCGGGTGTCTGTCTGTGAGGAGTGTGGTGTGTTCTCCCTGTATCTGCGTGGGTTTCCTCCGGGTGTCTGTCTGTGAGGAGTGTGGTGTGTTCTCCCTGTATCTGCGTGGGTTTCCTCCGGGTGACTGTCTGTGAGGAGTGTGGTGTGTTCTCCCTGTGTCCGCGTGGGTTTCCTCCGGGTGACTGTCTGTGAGGAGTGTGTGAGTGTGTGTGTGTTGCTCTGTGAAGGACTGGCACCTCCTCCAGGGTGTGTTCCTGCCTTGCTCCCAATGATTCCAGGTAGGCTCTGGACCCACCCTGAACTTTAAAGGGTTACAGACAATGAATGAATGAATGAAAATAGCACAGTATTAAAAATTACCCTTTTCATTTTATTAAAAAAAAAAAACAAACAGAATAAAAGTAAGAATTAATACACTATGTTCACAATCGTTTACATTGAAACCCCAATCTTATCTTAAAACATATATTTGCAGTGCTTTTTCCTGATGGAAAGGGTAATGAATGCAGTGATTAATAAATTCTTGTCACTTGCCGTCTTCAAACTGTTTAATTTTTAGGTTTTGGTTCTTTGTTTGTTTGTTAGGGTTTTATTTTTTTTATTATTAAAATGATAATTGTCTGTCTCAGTATGACGCAACAGTTATCATAAAACAACAAAAAGAGCAAGAGAATGTTTGAATTTAGAATTCCACTCATACGTTCCACAGAAAAAGCTTCAAAACGTAAATGTACACATGCTATATTCTCCCTGAAGCCCCCCAGGATGATGTGATTACAGGTGATGAATGAATTAATGAATGAACAATTTCTAAATGCTGAATAACAAGCCGTACAGTGCCTTGCGAACTTTTCAACCTTTTGCCACATTTCAGGCTTCAAACATAAAGATATCAACAACAAGTGGGACACAATCGTGAAGTGGAATGACATTTATTGGATGTGTCAAACTTTTTAAACAAATAAAAAACTGAAAAGTGGGGCGTGCGATATTATTCCGCCCCTTTACTTTCAGTGCAGTGAACTCAGTGAGGATCTCTGAATGATCCAGTGTTGTCCCAAATGACTGATGATGATAAATAGAATCCAAAATTGGTCAAAATTGATGGGAAGATGGATGGGGCCAAATACAGGACCATTCTGGAAGAAAACTTGTTGGAGTCTGTAAGAGACCTGAGACTGGGACGGAGATTTATCTTCCAACAAGACAATGATCCGAGTCAAAGTCCAGACCTGAATCCAATTGAGAATCTGTGGAAAGAGCTGAAGACTGCTGTTCACAAGCGCTCTCCATCCAACCTCACTGAGCTTGAGCTGGGCAAGAATTTCAGTCTCTCGATGTACAAAACTGAGACATACCCCAAGCAGCTGTAATTGCAGCAAAAGGTGGCGCTACAAAGTATTAACGCAAAGGGTCCGAATAATTTCGCACGCCCCACTTTTCAGTTTTTTATTTGTTAAAAAGGTTCGACACATCCAATACATTTCATTCCACTTCACGATTGTGTCCCACTTGTTGTTGATTCTTCACAAATTTAAATGTTATCTTTATGTAGCAAGGTGCTTGCACAGCTAAGTGGGGAAGTAGTGTTGTCTGCTTAAATACAACATCAAAGGTCATTCTAATTAAAACATTTCTTTCTTTCAGTTTATGGAAGCTGCTGGTTCGAACATGTTACAACCTGGTACTCTCTCAGAAACGAAATGAATTTCCTCTATATCACATACGAAGACATGATCAAGGTCTCAGCTACTACTTTCTCCTCGAACCATTACACTTGACTCATGGGTTTATTATTATTATTATTATTATTATTATTATTATTATTATTAAGACAGATTTGTTTGATCGGTTGATTATTTTCAAGGTTGTGTTTGCTGTAGATGTTTTATAATTAAACATTCCTGTTGTGTATTCTAACCCGCATGTCCGCTTCCACTGCACTAAAGCACAGCATGAACTCTGCTTATCAGATGCTGTGAAATTCATGTGCGATACAGATTCATTCGTTGAGATAAAATCACCTGCTACATTAGTACATAAAAAAACAAATACCTGTTTTTTCAGGACCTGCGGTCAGTGGTGGAGAAGATCTGTGAGTTTCTGGGCAGGAGTTTGAGTGAAAGTGAAATGGAAAACGTGGTGAAACACAGCACTTTTAAAAACATGATCCACAACCAGCAAGCGAACTACTCACTGATCCCCAGCTCCCTGCTGGACCAAGAGCAAGGCAGATTCCTCCGGAAAGGTACAGGACAATCCACAAGTACATTTTAGTGCAGTGCCTGTCAAAAGTTTGGGTACACTTTGTAGGTTCACCTTTGAAGCATAAATAAATAAAGATATCTCACAGATATTTAGAAACAGTAATAAAAGTATTTTATTTGATAAGCGCCTTTCAAGACAAACAAGGACACTACAATTAAGGGTTAAAAGGGGTAAAGTAAAAATAAAAAATAACACTAAATAAGAATAACAATGGGCGGCACGGTGGTGCAGCAGGTAAGTGTCGCAGTCACACAGCTCCAGGAACCTGGAGGTTGTGGGTTCAATTCCCGCTCCAGGTGACTGTCTGTGAGGAGTGTGGTGTGTTCTCTCTGTGTCTGCGTGGGTTTCCTCCGGGTGACTGTCTGTGAGGAGTGTGGTGTGTTCTCCCTGTGTCTGCGTGGGTTTCCTCCGGGTGACTGTCTGTGAGGAGTGTGGTGTGTTCTCTCTGTGTCTGCGTGGGTTTCCTCCGGGTGACTGTCTGTGAGGAGTGTGGTGTGTTCTCCCTGTGTCTGCGTGGGTTTCCTCCGGGTGACTGTCTGTGAGGAGTGTGGTGTGTTCTCCCTGTGTCTGCGTGGTTTCCTCCGGGTGACTGTCTGTGAGGAGTGTGGTGTGTTCTCCCTGTGTCTGCGTGGGTTTCCTCCGGGTGACTGTCTGTGAGGAGTGTGATGTGTTCTCTCTGTGTCTGCGTGGGTTTCCTCCGGGTGACTGTCTGTGAGGAGTGTGGTGTGTTCTCCCTGTGTCTGCGTGGGTTTCCTCCGGGTGACTGTCTGTGAGGAGTGTGGTGTGTTCTCCCTGTGTCTGCGTGGGTTTCCTCCGGGTGACTGTCTGTGAGGAGTGTGGTGTGTTCTCCCTGTGTCCGCGTGGGTTTCCTCCGGGTGACTGTCTGTGAGGAGTGTGGTGTGTTCCCCCTGTGTCAGCATGGGTTTCCTCCGGGTGCTCCGGTTTCCTCCCACACGTTGGTAGGTGGATTTGCCGACTCAAAAGTGTCCGTAGGTGTGAATGTGTGTGTGTGTCTGTGTTGCCCTGTGAAGGACTGGCGCCCCCTCCAGGATGTGTTCCCGCCTTGCCCCCAATGATTCCAGGTAGGCTCTGGACCCACCGTGACCCTGACTTGGATAAGCGGTTACAGATAATGAACGAATGAATGAAGAATAACAATAACAGGAACAAGAAATAGATGCAAATTTTTGATGCTATTTTTCAGCTGAGTAATCAGGATTGTAATAAAAACCTCATGAGTAAAAAATGCTATACAAAGGAAAACATTTCCTATATATTTTTTTACATTTGCTGTTTATAGGCGTGCACCCAATTTTCCACATTTTTATTTGAGGTAGATATATTTGTTAAATTATTTTGTCGCTGCCCCTTCACAATCATGTAACTCCGTGTCTGTGGATGTTTACTTTACTCCATCATCTGAACCCAGAAGCTCTCCTTCACACTGTGTGTAAATCTCAGGATGAATGGACCACTAGAAATGCCCACAAATTTCTTGGGATAAAATATATATATATTTTTTTTAAATCCAATGCTATTAATTTCACCTGCCAGTGGTTTTAATATTGTGGCTGATGAGTGTATACTTGTGTGTTTAATGTGTAATAGGTACAGTGGGGGACTGGAAGAATTACTTTACCGTGGCTCAGAGTGAGAGCTTTGACCGAGTTTTTCAGGAGAAGATGAAGGATGTCCCGCTCTCGTTCGTCTGGGACATCTCTGACCTCGTCAATACATGATTTTCTGCTTTAAAAACCTGCTTATTCTCACCTCTGCATAATCATTAAAACCATAACAATGTATTTTATTATTTAAAGATCAAACAAATTATTTTTATCATCAGAAATTTTTTTTTACATTTTTTAATCATTTTTATTATGACTTACGGGTTGAATGTATCGAACTGTTCTGTAGTCGATGAAAGAGTGTGTGGACTCCATAGTGTGGGTCTCTTTAAGGAGGCGGCCATGTTTAGCTTTAGTGCAGATTCTGTTACATCCACACCTCTAGGTGTCACTTTCTCCAGTGATTGTCTGTTACATAGCTGCAGTTTTAAAATCAGGAGTCTGATGTTTGATTGTTTTTCATTTTTTCTGAATAAAACAAAGTTCTGCTGCTCTTTGTGGAGCTCAGGGTTCTGCTTGTGTATTATATTTTAATGCCTCTTAAACTTTGTAATAACTGATTATTTGTGACTATAAATATTTGAATGTAACAATATTTATCTCAAGGGCGGCATGGTGGAGCAGCAGGTAGGTGTCGCAGTCACACAGCTCCAGGAATTTGGAGGTTGTGGGTTCGATTCCCGCTCCGAGTGACTGTCTGTGAGGAGTGTGGTGTGTTCTCTCTGTGTCTGCGTGGGTTTCCTCTGGGTGACTGTCTGTGAGGAGTGTGGTGTGTTCTCTCTGTGTCTGCGTGGGTTTCCTCTGGGTGACTGTTTGTGAGGAGTGTGGTGTGTTCTCCCTGTATCTGCGTGGGTTTCCTCCGGGTGACTGTCTGTGAGGAGTGTGGTGTGTTCTCTCTGTGTCTGCGTGGGTTTCCTCCGGGTGACTGTCTGTGAGGAGTGTGGTGTGTTCTCTCTGTGTCTGTGTGGGTTTCCTCTGGGTGACTGTCTGTGAGGAGTGTGGTGTGTTCTCCCTGTATCTGCGTGGGTTTCCTCCGGGTGACTGTCTGTGAGGAGTGTGGTGTGTTCTCCCTGTATCTGCGTGGGTTTCCTCCGGGTGACTGTCTGTGAGGAGTGTGGTGTGTTCTCCCTGTATCTGCGTGGGTTTCCTCCGGGTGCTCCTGTTACATTGGTAGGTTGATTGGCAACTCAAAAGTGACCGTAGGTGTATGTGTGAATGAATGTGTGAGTGTGTGTGTTGCCTTGTGAAGGACGGGCGCCCCCTCCAGGGTGTATTCTCGCCTTGCGCCCAATGATTCCAGGTAGGCTCTGGACCCACCACCGCCCTGAATTGGATAAGCGGTTACAGATAATGGACGGATGGATGAATGTTTATCTCATGATTGTCCTTAACTGAATCACTGCTGCCCTCTGCTGGAAAATAAAGGTAGTTTTTCTACATGGCCATGACATAAATACAAGAACCATCAGCACATTTAAAGGCTTTTTTCCATTATCTAGACCCTTGAAATACCATTATTAGATCCATTTTTTATGTAGATATATGTTTGGAAGAAGTGGCAGGTTGAAAAGAACGGATTGATCATAAATGTAAAACAAAAGTATGAAATAAACTGAACACCACAAACGTGTGTGTGAGAAACCTCAAGACACACCACTGCGAAATTCCGGATCCCGCATCCCTCAGGGCACAAGTATTCCGAATTATTTTTATTCAACTTAAAGGAACATTAGGGAAGATGTGGAAGAACTGAGCTTCCCCTACAGTCAGAGTGTAATTCACTTTTATAGCACTGTCCTGAATTCAAGGGTGGGTGGTGGTTACCTACCATCTTCCAACAGTTACATAGTGCTGTTTCTGCAGCACTGAGCCCAGGGTAACAATGGCAGAAGTTCACAATAAAATACAATGAAATATTTCTGCCAGAGATACATTTCTGACAACACTAATTATTAATTAATTCCTCATTCATTAATCTTTTTTTAGTGATTCGTCCTGATCAGGATCCCAGTGGATCAAGAGTCACTAACACACACACACCCACACCCACACACCCACACCCACACCTATGGACATTCTCCCACAGCCCATCCTCCTACCAACACTTGTTTCTGGGATATAGGAAGAAACTGAAGCACTTGGATGAAACCCCCCACCCCACACAAACACAGACACACACACACACACACACACACACACAACCTCCTCAGACAAATATTCTCAGATAAATTAAAGTTTTCTGTTAATAACCAAAAAGAAAGAACAGATAAAACATAAATACTGACACACAGCTGGGAACTGAAGGTGTTTAATGGCAGAAGGGCTGAAATGATCGTGTTTTAACAGTTTTTAAGTAAAATACGCGGCGTCCCGCCTCCTGGAGAAACAGTTTGTTTTTTTTCTCCCGTCCGAAGGGTCATTAGTGTCCAAACTAAGGCAGAAAATCAGATTCATTCTTCACTTTAGTCCTCATCGCTGCCCAGATCCAGAGGGTCAAAGTCAGGGTCATCTTCATCCAGGTCTAAATCGTCTATGTCCTGGAACAGAGACTCGTCCACTTCAACACTGTTCCCACCTGCAGGAGGAGAACCACAGTCCGTAAGCGCTCTTAAAGGTGCAATGAGTAACTTTCACTATCAACCATCAATATTTTGAAATATTCAAAATGCTATTTATTCCCTTAAAGGAACACTATGTAATTTTTGTACCATGTAATTACAGCTTCAAAATTATTGATATACTTCACTGGCCTGCAATAAGGATATCAGAGGCTCTGTTGCCACCACTAAGGGCTCAGCACTGCAGAAACTGCACTATGAAACTTTGGTAGCAGGGTCGGAAACCACATCCCTTCCCTCCCCCTCCCCATTGATTTCAGTGCAGTGCTGTAAAAATGAATTACACCCCAGTAGCAAAAAACCCAAATCTTACCTAGTGTTCCTTTAATGCACCAGGAAATAAGAAGAAGAATCATGGGAAAAAAAAAAAGACTGCTGTTTTAATGAGAAATACTATTTGGACACCACTCATCATCATTAATATCACTCACCATCCTCCAGGAACTGGATGTCTGATGTGTCGAGGTTATGATCTGTTTCAAACAGCTGCTTTCCTGTAACAAAGAGGAAAACGTTCAGCTCCTTTCTCCTTAAACACAGCACTAGACACAGGCAAAATACTTGATGGAGCTCCGTCCCTCCAGAGAACACTGTTCCACTGCTGGAGGAGGGTTTAAAGTAGGTGACTACCTGTGAGTTTATTTTTTCCTGACTGTTCCTCCTCCTTCTGTTTTTTACTCTTCAGTTCGGCCATATCCTGCTCGAATTTTGCCTTCCATGACAGGAAGTTCTCGATCGTCACCACAGTGCCCTGGAAAGCTTGCTGGAGGGGACATTAAAATAAAGAACATGAATTAACTTTGAGCAGTTAGTTTTATCTAACAGTTGTTTTTAATTACAGATGAAACAACAGATGACAATTCATTCTCTGATGTAATAATCACTTAAAGCAACTCTAAGTAAGATATGCCATTTTTGCTCCTGTTGCTCCCCCTGCAGTTGTAGACAGTCATTTATTTTTAAAGCACTGGCATGAATTCAAGGAGGTTTTCTACCCTCCTTCCAAAGTTACATAGTGCAGTTTCTGAAGTACTGAGCCTAGAATAGCAACGACAGAGGCTATTACAGCTCAGTGAAGCATCTGGATTATTCTGAAGCTGTCATTTTAAGGTGACAATAATACACAGAGTTGCTTTAAATAATTTACTATTTCTTAAAATAGATTTAACAGCTGATGTAAATATATTCTTTGACAAATACTGACATGTATATGGCCTTTAAATTAAACTTAGACCAAATCTGAGATCAGACCAAAATTTCAGGCTCCGTTTAAAGTAATTTTTTAGAAACAAAAACATGTATCATTATTAAAAACCAAGTCGAATATAATGCTGCTGTTTTTATACTCGTTCATTGTGTCATCCATAACCAGTAATTACCTTCTCTGCCTCTTCTGCCTCCCTCTCTTTCCTCTGCTTCTCCTCTTCTCTTCTACTCTTTATCTGATCGATAATTTCATTCAGTTTCTCCTGCACCGCCGTCACCAGAGTGAAGATCATCACCATGCCTAGGTTCTCCTCTGCCTAAACACACACACACACACACACACACACAAACACACACCTCAGGGCATTTATAATGAATGTAATGAAACAACTTCCCTTACAAGCCTTATACTAATTTAGCAAATACACATGATTAAGTTAAGATTATGATCTACACGAGTGCAAACGTGTGGATTTCTTCATTTTAAATTCTAAGATTTTCCAAACATCTCTTAAAGAAATAGGAGCATGTATAACAGGAAAATATACAAACCGGATTCCAAAAAAGTTGGGACACTAAACAAATTGTGAATAAAAACTGAATGCAATGATGTGGAGACGGCAAATGTCAGTATTTTATTCGTAATAGAACATAGATGACAGATCAAACGTTTAATCTGAGAAAATGTAACATTTTAAAGGAAAAATATGTTGATTCAAAATTTCACAGTGTCAACAAATCCCAAAAAAGTTGGGACAAGTAGCAATAAGTGGCTGGAAAAAGGAAATTGAGCATATAACGAACAGCTGGAAGACCAATTAACACTAATTAGGTCAATTGACAACATGATTGGGTATAAAAAGAGCTTCTCAGAGTGTCAGTGTCTCTCTGAAGCCAAGATGGTAAGAGGATCACCAATTCCACCATTGTTGGGCAGAAAGATAGTGCAGCGATACCAGAATGGTGTTACCCAGCGTAAAATAGCAAAGACTTTTAAGTTATCATCATCAACCGTGCATAACATCATCAAAAGATTCAGAGAATCTGGAACAATTGCTGTGCGTAAGGGTCAAGGCCGTAAAACTCTACTGGATGCTCGTGATCTCCGGGCCCTTAAACGTCACTGCACCTCAAACAGGAACGCCACTGTCAAGGAAATAACAGAATGGGCTCAGGAATACTTCCAGAAAGCATTGTCAGTGAACACAATCCACCGTGCCATCTGCCGTCGCCAGCTGAAACTCTACAGTGCAAAGAGGTTTGTGGCATGGGCAGCTTGCATGTCTGGAAAGGCACCATTAATGCAGAGAACTATGTTCAGGTTCTAGAACAACATACGCTCCCATCTAGACGTCATCTCTTTCAGGGAAGACCCTGCATTTTTCAACAAGATAATGCCAGACCACATTCTGCAGCCATCACAACATCATGGCTACGTAGGAGAAGGATCCGGGGACTGAAATGGCAGCCTGCAGTCCAGATCTTTCACCTGTAGAGAACATTTGGCGCCTCATAAAGAGGAAGGTGCGACAAAGAAGGCCCAAGATGATTGAACAGTTAGAGGCCTGTACTAGACATGAATGGGAGAGCATTCCTATTTCTAAACTTGAGAAACTGGTCTCCTCTGTCCCCAGACGTCTGTTGAGTGTTGTAAGAAGAAGGGGGGATGCCACACAGTGGTAAAAAATGGCCTTGTCCAAACTTTTTTGGGATTTGTTGGTGCCATGAAATTTTGAAACAACATATTTTTCCCTTAAAATGATACATTCTCAGTTTAAACTTTTGATCTGTGGTTTGTGTTCTATTCTGAATAAAATATTAGAAGTTGGCACCTCCTCATCATTGCATTCAGTTTTTATTCACAATTTGTTTAGTGTCCCACCTTTTTTGGAATCCGGTTTGTAGTAAGACCCCCTGCGTAAATTATTTGTTTATATATGACATAAACACATAAATAAAAAGACATAAAACTCCTCTAAATTCAACCTGTTGCTGCAGCAGCGTGAGGATGTCCTCTGTGTCCAAATCCTCAAGGTTTTCATGAGCTTGGATTTCCCATAGAGGAGGTTCATCTGGGTAATTTTCCACGTACGTGAACTTTAACGTTACCTGAACAGCTGAGAGAGAGAGAGAGAGAGAGAGAGAAGGGTGGGAGACTCTTCATTGATGAAACAGACTATTTGTTTTGATTAGTCTCTAGTTTTATGGTTTTATGGGAAAGCTTTAGATTAGCTCCTGTGAGGGTTTGATGGCACTAAGCCACATAAACTTAAGTGAGGCCAGGTCTTGATGTTGGAGACTTATTAATGGCACACCAAAGCAAACCTAGGCATACTGGATGCTCCATAGTCCAGAGCTGGGGGTTTCTACCCCTCTGGCCAACACCTGGCATTGGGCATGGCGACATTCAGTGTGTGTGTGTGTGTGTGTGTGTGTGTGTAGCCAATTGAATTGTGTCCAACACTGAAAAGGTGTATTATAGTTATACGTTTTTGACACAAATGTTACTAATTGCACCTTAAAAAATTATACATTTATTTAAAACTGATCCTTACTCTCATCGTTTTCTCCCGCATCTGAATTAACTGTGATTGTGAAGCTTGTGGGATCTTCTGAAAGCACTGTAAAAACAGAAGGATTAACGAATTAATTACGAACATATCGCAAAATAGGCTCTTTCGCACTCAAATGTATTATTACATATTAATAAGCAAAGTACTTAGCCGCTTAACTGGCTTCCAGGCCAACGTGTGAGTACTCTCAACGACTGTGTTCCAAATGGCGCCACGATCACTCAGTAGTGCACTATTTAGCTAAAGAACGTAAGCCTTTGTTTTGCTTTTACAATTAAACTACAGAACACTTTCTGCTAGGAATAAACTACTTTAAAGATTTTAGGCTTTTAAAGCCTCTTTTGGGTGCAGAATATATTACCCCATGACCTTCGTAGTGCGCTTTGTAGGGAGCATGTTGCCATTTGGTACACCCCAACGACTTCAGGACTGTTAGCTAAGTTACTTCGTTTAACAAAGCTGTTTAAAAGAAAACCTTCAGCACACGCCCTCGTCTAATAGATGTCTTAATACTCCCTTGATCTATGTTAAGGCATATTCCAGCATTAATACATTTAAATGTAAATAATGTAGACAGAACAAGCCCAAGCTGTTTAAGGGCGCTTTAGAAGGGAAGGTAAGCTAACAATAAGACATTAAGTGTTCATCTCTACCTGTAAAAGAGTCTGGATAAATGGACTCTATCGCCTCGAGTTCGTTTCGCTGCTCCTCTGCGTAATCCGTCATTTTATTTTGCTGTTTCCCATCAACCGGCTGCGGTTTGAACACGGACAAGAATGTGCCTGGGCTAGGAGTGGATTCAATCGATGATATTTTGCATCAGCTACTCACGTCTGGATTTGAAAGTGTGTTCCAATAAGTACGTGTACTAACTCAGATGAAGTGTGCACTTGAGCATTGCTCTCACGATCTCTGTTCCTGAAGAAATGAAGACGTTTCAGACAAGCTCACGTAGAGTAGGTCATATTTCTGTGAACATTTTTGGTTTAACTTTTGAAATATTATTTAAATATCGGTAACAATCAACAAATCAAATGAAAAAAATATATAATTATTATTATTACTGACATTACATTTTATACAGACAATAGACATTTTTGAACTGATTTGAACTGATTTTATATTAAAAAAAAAAAATAATAGATTAAATTATTTAATATTACCTCAAGTTCATTAAACAAATCAGGTGTCAATGACCGACAAAAATATGGGGTTTGTGAGTCATTTAATCAGTTCCCTATGTAGAATTTACCTGAATTTCTAGAAAGGGCTGTTAATCTGTGTGACTGTCTGCTTATTTGTTCCCATGGAGAGTGGATTGGATTTGGAGCAGACAGTCACATTTAAACACAACAATGAGTCCACCCTGCTGCCTTTTAATAAAAAAAAAAAGAATGTAATGTTCACTTTTGTATTCTCACTATTCTATAGATACATAGCTGAAAGTTAGCAAGCTAGTTGCACAGAAGGTCACACTCACACCTATGGACACTTTTGAGTCACCAATCCCCCTACAAACGTGTTTTCAGACGGTGGGAGGAAACCCACTCAGACACAGAGAGAACACTCCAACTCCTCACAGACAGACACCCAGAGCAGGACTTGAACCCACATTTTTTAGGAGCTGTGTGACAGCGACACCACCTGCTGTTCCACCGTTTGTTTGTTTGTTTGTTTGTTTTTGCGGGGATGGGGTGTCTTTAAAATGGTGGGGTTTTTAAATAAATAGTTAATAACACTTATAAACAGTGGTTTAGTGATTGGTTGCAAAACAAAAAAATGAGGTCATGGCATGTAAAATTATTTTAAGCTAGTCGACATATGTGATATTTCAGTTACTGAGGTCGTTGTATCTGGACCATGCTGATGTCATCCTTTCAAAATAAATGAAGGAATGACTTAATAAGGCATGGAAAACTTTATTTATTTGTAATTTGTAATTACGCATATTACAGAGTCGTTATCATGCACTGATAGTCGTCCCCACACCTACATTTATTTTGAATGAATGTTTTAAACAGCGAGTATTATTAGCATGTTATTACTTATCTGACATTATGTAACCTACTGTTTAAGCTTATTTATCAAGTGAAATGATCTGAAGAGAGTGTGTGAGTGTGTGTCACCCGTTCCCGCCTAGGCTCTAGTTGGATAAACGCTTACAATGAATAATTGAATGAATGATCTGAACGTACTAGAGGTAGAGAAATCATAATGATCTGCCAACATAGTTAGAAAAGTATGTCTAGAAGTAAAAAACGATTAGAAAAACCCTAAATACTCAAATAATATTCTCATTTCAACATCAGTACATGAATCTCTGGTAGATGTGTTGGACTAGATTTAAGAGTGTTTTACTCACTGATACATGGTTAAGAGGAAGCTCTTAATGCATGAGTCTTGTTTAGTTTGATCGAAACCTGTGCCCGCAGTTTCCTTCCTTTTTGTGGCGATAAACCATCTGCTGGCTTCCTGAATGAAGATGTACTTCTTGATGAAGGTGTGAAGCAAGTTGTTTTCTCATTACGAAGAGCCACAACATGACAGCAAGGCGTGACTCTGATGAATTACTTACGTTTACTTGACTCCTCTTATCTACAGATCACTAAGTCCGTGTCCAGAGGTTTGTAGACACCTTTCCCCCCAGCATTTCATCTAAAGGGAAGTGTATTAACTGGTGGTTTGTCCCCCTTTAAAGCAGTATATAGTCTCTACTGCTCTGAGAATGCTTCAGAAAAGATGGAACATTCTGTGAAGTATTTGATGGCATACAGCCACTTCAGCAATAATCAGGTAGTGATTTTGGATGATTATTTCTGAAACGCAAAATTTCCAGTGTGTGTAGCTGCTCATTCAATTGGTAATGCTTTTTTTACAGAAACTATGCACACTGTGTATGCATTTGACCTTAAAAACCACAGCTATCACTTCATTATTATTCACTCAAGCAGTGTTTATATTTATTAGTATGTGGTAAGTAGATAATGTCTAAAACACTGTACAGTAACAGACACTCATTGACCTTTATCAGACGGACAGACATTTCTTTGGCTTGTGCGTTCCTGAGTACAGAAACATCTCAGTGCTGATAAAACAACAACAACAACAACAACAACTACAACTACAAGGATCTGCTTGTTCTTAAACCCCCAGTTCAAATCAATTTTAAATAAACACAGACAGCTCGTTTAAGTGTTAAATATCAAATAAAAGATATAAAGCACTCAGTAGAAGTGCGCACAGAAACTTTCATCACATGCTCTGACATCACACCACTTTGATTCATCGCTGAGAAACCGGTGCATGTCTCGGCTTGAAGAGTTTAGTCACTTTAAAGGAACGGTTCTCTGTTTTCAAACTAAACTCTTTGTACAGAATCTGTAGTTTGTAGCTGATTCCTGGAGAGCAGGATTTTAAAATGATTTCCTGAACGTAAGAGACCAAAAAAATAAATAAAAAGCCCACAGACTCTGAAAACAATTATAATGAAACGAATGGGCTGTTGCTTCAGCTTTATCTTTAAAGGAGACGTGAAAGAAATGACTCATTCAGTTCGTGTACACATTTATTTGGGGATCTGGAGCTTACCAAATCACACACCAGTCAGTTCTGTGGGCTGCCTGTGTCAGAAAACATGGGGTAAAATGAAACGTTCTGAGCTTATGTGAGAGCAAAGATGAGGTTTAGAGACGTAAAACAGACACAGCAAGTTAAGAACAAATAGTGTACGAAGCGAAATGTGAAAGATGAAGGAAGAACTGGGTAAAATTAGTTAAAACCAGAGCTTTTCCTCGCTCTTCACTCCCGGGATCTCGTGCTGAACTGAGCTGTGGCTCATTCTCATTTAAAGGAACAGTCGCCGAATCCGGCCGTTCTGAAAGGGCTGATTGTACAGGGGGAGAACCCTGCTGTTTTGTTTGATCCTTGTAGTCTTTGAGCAAAGCATGTCACAGATGTTTTATTAAGACGCTGAGCTGGAAATGTGTTAGAATGTGTGTCCTGTAAAGGTTTAATCTGAATTGATGTTGATCATATCATACACGGACTGTTAAGATACTAATCATTAGTAATCATCATTAATTCGACTATTAGTATTTCTCTGGCTATGTGTGTGTGTGATATATATCTTCTAAATATTTTAAGGATGCATGTTAAACTCAGTATATAGACGTTTGGACCTTATGGAAAATATTATATTGGTTTAGATGGGTGGCAAAGTGGTTGTTTAAAAGTCTGTTAGCTGTATTTCCATGTCTTTGTCATTGGAAATGTAACTTAAATGAAAAGCTGATTCAAAAAAGCAAAAACAAAAAAAAGGAGAAGGTAATCCTAGTGTTCCATGCCCTGGTCTCTAGTCCAGTGTGTACTCCATCTGAAGCGGGGTTTTCTCCGAGGTGTAGTCCCTGTCCGGAGACTCCACGTATCTCTGCAGTGTGCTGTAGCACTGGTCGCTGTGGCTGTAAGTGTAAATGGATGAGATCTCTTCCCATGCGGTGTGATTGGGGAATGGAAAGGCCTCCGGGTCCTGATTGTTAAAGAAGGCCTTCATGTTCCTCTCGGCCAGTCGGGTGGCGTAATCATCGGCGAAACTGTCGAACTTCTCTTTCTCCTTCTGCATGTACACCTTCCAGAAGGTCAGCTGCAGGTAGCTCACCTGAGAGCGACAGTTCTTGTAGCATGTCCCGATCAGGCCGGCCAGAACCGCACTTATAATGAGAACCCAGCCCAGGATCTGGACACAAATACATACATATTTACTGTAGATTTATTAGGTATTATTATGTTAGAAAATCACATTGAGCTTGTTTATGTACTATATTACTAATCCAGACATTTAGAGCCTTATGTGTGAACCTTAATTATTCATTCATTCACTCATTGTCTATAACGCTTAACCACGGAGAAAACACCACACTCCTCACAGACAGACACTCAGAGGAAACCCACACAGACACAGGGAGAACACACCACACTCATCACTAACAGTCACCTGGAGGAAACCCACGGAGACACAGGGAGAACTCACCACACTCCTCACAGACAGTCACCCGGAGGAAACCCACGCAGACACAGGGAGAACTCACCACACTCCTCACAGACAGTCACCCGGAGGAAACCCACGCAGACACAGAGAGAACACACCACACTCCTCACAGACAGTCACCCGGAGGAAACCCACGCAGACACAGGGAAAACACACCACACTCCTCACAGACAGTCACTCGGAGGAAACCCACGCAGACACAGAGAGAACACACCACACTCCTCACAGACAGTCACCTGGAGGAAACCCACACAGACACAGGGAGAACACACCACACTCCTCACAGACAGTCACCTGGAGGAAACCCACAGAGACACAGGGAGAACACACCACACTCCTCACAGACAGTCACCCGGAGGACACCCACGCAGACACAGGGAGAACACACCACACTCCTCAAAGACAGTCACTCGGAGGAAACCCACGCAGACACAGGGAAAACACACCACACTCCTCACAGACAGTCACTCGGAGGAAACCCACGCAGACACAGAGAGAACACACCACACTCCTCACAGACAGTCACCTGGAGGAAACCTACACAGACACAGGGAGAACACACCACACTCCTCACAGACAGTCACCTGGAGGAAACCCACAGAGACACAGGGAGAACACACCACACTCCTCACAGACAGTCACCCGGAGGAAACCCACGCAGACACAGAGAGAACACACCACACTCCTCACAGACAGTCACCCGGAGGAAACCCACGCAGACACAGGGAGAACACACCACACCCACAACCTCCAGAACCTGTAGCTGTGACAGAGACACTACCTGCTGCTCCACTGTGCCACCAGTATTTTTAATTAATTAAAATAATTTTTTTGTTTGAATTTGATGAGTAAGATTAAAAAAAAACTATAAATAAAAAAAATGTACTTTTCAACGAACATGCATTTAAACAAAGACATTTTAGTGCCATTATTAAATAGAATTCAAGACTTTAAGAATATCATCATGATATTTTGAGATTAATGTAGTTACATTTTGAGCATCAAGACTCCACTGGGTCAGAAAGTGTGAAATCTTTAGAGCTACAGGTTTTTCTGGTAAAAGCTCAACAGGAAATCGGGGTTTCCTCTGTATTAGTGATTATCTGTCCACACTCTATTACGTGAAACGCAATGTAGAAGTGCCAGCGGAACAAGAGTCTGTTTGGATCTCTTTTACCCACATGCACCAGCTGTGTACAAACACAGACCTTCTCCAGCACAAACAGACGTGAGAGCGGCAAACAGTGAAGAACCATTCTCTGAATTTTATGAAAAGTGTGTTGGGTTAAAATATAAACATTGTCTTTAAGGTTCTTGTAACTGAATAGAATTCCCTTAAGCAGCTGTACATGAGCCTAAGGTCACAATGTCCAGTGCCAATCATGATATAGAGGGGAATGGTAACTTTAAAAAAGACAGAAAATACATTAAAAAATTGTTTTGTTTTGGTTGTTTTTTTTTTCTCCTCGGTCATTCATCATTTTCAGTTTCACCCGTCATCTCCGCCAGTCACACACAGCGCCACCAGCCTCAGGAGGGCGTCTAAATGCCCAGACCTGTCACATCAGCTGACAGACCCCTGTGCTGGCTAGCACCACAAACAGAGAGATGATTGGAGAGAGGGCCATGCCCATCCAGAGAAGTAGGCAAATTTGACGTTGGATTGTTTATGGTTTTTGTCCCAACCGTGACATTTCCTTCTTCCGTGTATGTGTGAGTGTGTGTGTGTGTGTGTGTGTGTGTGTGTGTGTGTGTGCTACTCACCTGAGACTGAGCCCTGAGCATCAGCAGAAGGTCAATAGTCTCAGCCACAGGTAAGTTGGATGTTTTGCACGGCACTTTGGCAAGTTGCGTTCTACACGAGCCGGTCCTGTTCTTGCAGAAGAGATTGATGATAAACGGATCTTCCAGTCCACTGACCGCACACTCATAAAAGGTCCCGTTTAGAAGAGCCACGCTCAGCCACATTATCGGAGCCACCAAAGCTCCAACCACAACCTTAAGGAGGATGGAGGCACAGCCAATACAGTTTCCCCTGGGGCAGAGCTTCGTAGGGTTTAGACAGCAGCCGGTACAGAGGCGCCACAAGGCTGTGCTGAGAAACAAACCCACGGTCAACAACACCACAGCAGGCCCCAACATGTACAAGAGGCCATAGGAGAAATTCTGGTCTGGGTTACACGGACACTGGAAGGAAAAGAGGGAAAAAATCCTTTCGCTGCCTATAGTGGCAATGGCCATGACTCCATACCCAATGGTGGTCTTCTGATTGGTCAGAAAACGCACTACAGTGCTGAAGGAATCCATCGTAGGCTTTAAAGGTGCCAAGAACATCAAAACTGCTCAAAAACTCTCAGATGAAGAAACTGCCCGCGACTCTCTGTTGACTTTCTAATGCAATCTCTCAGTTCACACTTCTTCAGGCCGGAACCTTGCAGAAACTCTGATTTTCCTCAACTTCTTCTTTGTTTACTTCATTCTCTACAGTCTCCTCTCCACTTTTTGTCTCCGCAGAAATCCCTCTCTCTCTCACTTTTGACTTCCAGCTAACTCCACCCTTTCTTTGTCCGTCCTGCCTCCTCCCCCCCGTGCCACAGACTGGCTCATCTGGTTTCAGCTTAGACACTTCCTGCCAGAGCAGATGTGAAATAAATACCACAAAGCCCTGCACAGGGAGGTAACACACACTTCTGTAATGTGTGGCAAATGAGAGGGTTCACCCTTTAACTACTTCTTAAGAGTCAAACTGTCACTGTCACTGTCACTGTTCTAAATGCCATTGTGATGCATTGCCTTTGTTTTGTGTTGTCATATGAACAGTTGTGGGTGTGGTTTATTTAGTTCTGAAGTACTGAATCATGTTGCTGACCTAATAATCAGACCTAGTGTAACCAGATTTGAATATACCAGCTGCTGTTTACACTGTGCATTAAAAATGAGCCTGAATTACTCAGAAGAAAGCCTTCTTACAGTGCAGGAGAACTTCAGCTGATACTTGGCTTTGGGTGTGGTGACCTTAGGATCATCAGCTGCTCCAGAGTGTCACGTAATATCTCATGCTTTCCGCTAAAGGTAATACACACAGTACTGTCTCGTGTCCACGAAGCGTCTATTAGAGGTGGGCGATATGGCCCTAAAATAGTATCACAATATTTCACTGTGTTTGGTATCAATAACAATATTCTTGGTATTATGAAAAAACACTGAATAAATGTTGTTAATTAAAAATAAATAAATAATAATAATTATATAGCAACGTTTATTTTAGTATAAAAACTAAAAATCTGTAAACATTTGTTTATTTTGTAAATTAACAATAACTTACTAAGATTCAGATTTTTGTATAAAACAAATTGTCTAGTAAATTTGGAGCATTTCTATTGGTCCGTTCGTCATGACATTTTCACACAGTGTGAAAGGGAGCTGCTGGGTTCAAATGAAACACAATTAAAGCTTCACAGTAAATAACGAAATAATTGCAAAATAGATGCTATGCTAAGTCCGTGTGATCTGTCTCACATTGGCTGTTGAGTTCTGCTCTGCATTTTTGACTTTGCTCGTACTCAACGGGGTGCTTGTGAAACAGATTGACTGTGTTTCCCTGGTTAGTTCTTGCGTATCTTACATATTGCTGTACATCTGCTATTTCTTTTAAACCAAACCACCTCCACATGACTGAAGTCGCTCTCTCCGTTTTGGAACAAACTCCTCCACCACAGAGCCACTTTCCGCCTCACCTTGTTGTGCCTAAACGTATGCTATTTTATTTGTAACTGCATGACGTCATCATGTAAAAATGTCAGAATATTACTATTATAAGCATAACACGAACAATGCAACAGGGCACAGCACTAATGTCTACAAACGTTTGGACCCTCGCTGCCTTTTTCACTGTGATTCAATCACTGTCCATTAGGGCTGGACATTAACACTGAAAACCTTTATTGACTTTGTATTGATCTCTGAGCTTCTCTACAGCTTCAGTGGATGTAGTTTTCACAGTTAACATCATCATTGCTTTATAAACTCCACAAAACCAGCCCAGCAGTGCTATCGGCCTTTTCTCTCTATCCACACAGCTGTGAGGAATTGATTCTTTATAAGTATGTGGACCCAACGTGGAGCCAGAAATGAAGGATATTAATCAGGAATTTGCTCCTCTTAGCGGCACCAAGAGCTGCTTCTATTTTTTTATTTTTTTTTGCCCTCATAGTTCACTGACAAGTCTCATACTGTAAATGCTGAAGTATTAAAGCTGAAATCATTTTTCCAACGTTGCTGGGAGTGTCTCTTTTATTAGAGCCATGCAGTGTTCATATTTACTGTGAGGAGATTGTGCTTCAGGTGTTGAAACAGACTGCTGGGATTAACTTTGGATACTGAAACTGTTTGGTCAGTGTTTACATTTCAGCTTCATCTTCACTGAAGTCAAAACATGTTCAAATCACAGACAGCGTTTTTTTTTTTTGTTTGTTTGTTTTGTTTTTGTTTTGTAGCGTGAGGTGCTCAAATCACTCGGTCAGCCTCTGTGTTTAGGTTCTCCTTCATGTCGCTTCCATGTGGCAGAGTCACGCGACTACAGCACGGTAGTGTGGTTTTAAAGAGGCAGTACATCTCTTTACTTTCTATTCATTACCCACTCCTAGTATATACCCCTCTGGTTGACTCATAGCATTTGACATGTTGTCCATAGACTCATGAATGACTGCTCTACTGTGACGTCAATGATATTGTTTTTCAGTGGAGATTTTACACTCATGTGCACAGTTTAACACCCTCCACCAAAAGATACATAGTGCAGTTTCAGCAGTGCTGAGCCTGGATTAGCAACGACAGAAGCCCTGTTATCCTTATTATAGGTAAATGGAGCATCACAATGATTTTGAACCTGTCATTTTAAGATAAAGTACTACCTAGTGTTGTTTGAATGGGTCCAGATAAGGCTCTGCTGTATAATACAGTCACACAACCAGCCAATCACGGCAAGGGACGACGGGGCTCGCCGCAAAACGGGTGCGTTTTGAAATCACATGACGCAGTTGCGCGCACATGACCCGGGGAGGCGGAGTCTGGACGGTTGGATGCAAGGATAGATAGATAGATGGATGGATGGATGGAGAGACAGAGGGAGGGACCGATGGATGGATGTGTGAGACCGCAGTATCATTAGTCACAGTGGACCGTGCTCGCGGATCTGCACGCGCTCTGTGGTCCCGCCCTGAACCGTGCGTCTGCAGCCGAAAACAGCGCTGGAGGCAAAGGTAACTGAACGTCTTGTACTTTTACGGTTTCTGCTCCTAACCCTCCGTACACAACCCCTCGGGGCATAATTAGAGCAACAGTGCGCGAGGGCTAAAGGCACGCGCTGTTTAACCCACACAAGAACGCGGGATGATTTGCTACGAATCAAAATGGTGGGAGTGATCGGTACGTACGTGCGTGCGCTTGTGTGTGTGTGTGTGTGTGTGTGTTTGCAGGGTCCACACGAACTTGCACATTCATGCCGAACGGACGTCCTGGTTGCCCTGTTGCTAGGAGACCCCTCTACCAGCCGAGATGGCACGAACGTGGGCGATGCACCCTCGTGAAAAATGAACGAATGAATGCACTGTATGAAAGAATGAATGTGGTTTGTATTCATTGGTCAGATCAATGTCAGTGTTGCAGTCATCCTGCGTATTTTCTAATGTACCGTAGTACCATTTTATTCAACAATGGTCAGCCAACCTTGATTTAGTT
This sequence comes from Hoplias malabaricus, assembly GCF_029633855.1. Taxonomy (NCBI): domain Eukaryota; kingdom Metazoa; phylum Chordata; class Actinopteri; order Characiformes; family Erythrinidae; genus Hoplias; species Hoplias malabaricus. Next base: position 822,260 of record NC_089818.1, read on the forward strand.
GTAATAGAATTGTAATAAAACATATATAGAATAGATGTCAACAACGGTATGTATGTGAATAGTAATAACAATCTAAATGACTACAGTATGTGTCAGGCCCTGAACTGTCTCTGTGTGACACACCTGATTGTAACCTGACCCAACCCCCTCTATAGGTCCAAAAGTTTAAAGGCACGTCCAGTGTATTATAAATTAATTGTGGACACCTTCTGTTGCTTTCACACACACAGTGTTTATAACATCTTTAGAAAGTCATGGAATGAAATGGGATGCTCTGAAGCAGCTGAACATGAGTCTACTGTAACTCTGCTGGGTTCCAAGCGTAATCTCGAGGTACCAATCCCCCAGCACTGAGCTGTGAAGCAGTGGAACTGTGTTCTCTGGAGCGATGAAGCTATGTACATTTTGGATGACTAACCCCCCATTATCAGTACCTGACTACATGGATGTTTATGTGGCTGTATTCAGTCAGATCCTCACAGAAATGGTTCAGAATTGAGTCTAAAGCCTTCCTAGAAAGATGCAAAGGTGTAATACACAGGGTAGATTACTGTAAATTTGACTTGCCTTTGATTTATTTGTAATTGTGTTGATTTCTTTTAGCGTCAATAGATTAATCTCTCTCTCTCTCTCTCTCTCTCTTTCTCTCTCTCTCTCTCTCTCTCTCTCTCTCTCTCTCTCTCTCTCTCTCTCTCTCTCTCTTCTCTCTCTCTCTCTCTCTCACTGTCTTTCTCTCTCTCTTTCTCACTATAACTCTCATCCTCTCTCTCTCTCTCTCTCTCTCTCTCAAATTCAAATTCAAATAGCTTTATTGGCATGAATTGTAAAGAATGAAATAAGAAAGAAAATAAATAAGTAATAACACAAAACAATAAAAACAAAACAACAACAAAAACTGATAAACATTTAGATACAGGACTCTAAGTGTGTCATTGGTTTAGTGCAGTGTGGGACTTTTCTCTCAGGGTGTGACAGCTGTGAACGTATTTAGCAGACAATCCGACACACTCTGGAATCTCTCCCAAATACACACTCAGCAGATCTTCATCGTTCATGTGAAGGGATGAGAGTCTTCACTGAGCGCAGGAACTCTGTCCTGAGGTGTGTGTATTTGGGACACGAAGAGAGAAAGTGCTGCTCTGTCTCTATCTCTCCTGAGCTGCAGTGAGGACAGAGCCGCTCCTCTCAGGGTTTCCAATGTTTCCTCTGGCGCCTGCTCTCTATCTTCAGGCTGTGGGCACTGAGTCTGTACATTGTTAGTGTCTGTCTCTCTCTGGGGTGTTTAATTTGAGGTAGTTTTCGTGTGTGTATTCTCTGTTGAGTGACCTCTCTCTCTCTGTCTCTCTCTCATCCTCTCTCTCTCTGTCTCTCTCTCATCCTCTCTCTCTCTCTCTCTCTGTCTTTCTCATCTCTCTCTTTCTCACTATAACTCTTTCTCATCCTCCTCTCTCTCTATCTCTCTCTCTCTCTCTCACTGTCTTTCTCTCTCTCTTTCTCACTATAACTCTCATCCTCCTCTCTCTCTCTTTCTCTCTCTCTCTCTGTCTTTCTCTCACTGTCTTTCTCTCATCTCTCTCTTTCTCACTATAACTCTTTCTCATCCTCTCTCTCTCACTGTCTTTCTCTCTCTCTCTTTCTCACTATAACTCTCATCCTCCTTTCTCTCTCTCTCTGTCTCTCTCTCTCTCTCTCTCTCTCTCTCTCTGTCTCTCTCTCTCTCTCTCTCTCTCTCTCTCTCTCTCTCTCTCTCTGTCTCTCTCTCTCTCTCTCTCTCTCTCTCTCTCTCTCTCTCTCTCTGTCTCTCTCTCTCTCTCTCTCTCTCTCTCTCTGTCACTCACTCACTCACACACACAGTGTGTATGTTTCTGCGTGTGTGTTTGTGTGAAGGTCACTCTGTAATGAGATCAATATCTGCAGGGACATGGCATTGATGCTGAGGGTCAGGAGACGCCTGAGAACCAGCTGTTGATTGGTGTCGGGGTGAAACAGCACACACACACACACACACACACACACACATTGCTGGTTTTTAGTTGACAGACACAGCCTTCTCCAATTACAGAGTGGACGTTGTGTCTGAGTTGTTCCTAGATGAACAGACAACAGGCCTGACGTGATGGTGACATGTAACACGATTCCTCACATTCATCAAGCTGCAGGAAGATTTGCATCTCGCCACCGGCCGCAGTAAAGCATTAATATCTTTATAGAGTTATCTGTGTATCACAAGGGTTGTGTTTGGTTTACATAATGAGGGGGGCGCCTTAAAACTGTCCTTTGCTTCTCTACAGAAACGGAGGGGGAAAGATTTGGTCAAAGTTAAGCTATTTTACTTCTTATTTTTATGTTTTTACACGGATTAAATCAGGAGTCTCTACCCTCTGTGCTCCGGTAACACATTCTCTAAGACTTAAGATGGTGGAATCTTACTTGAAGGAACTCAGGGTCATATCAACATTAGTGAGTTCATGTTCTAGAGTTTGAAAGATTAATTCACCACTTAAACCCATCCCAAAGGTTTTGGATGGAGATCCATCACTTCAAAGAACACAGCTCCACTTCAAAGCCCAAGCATCTTATTTCATTTCCTGTAGGTATTAGACACACTGGGTTTGGGCGGTCAAAAAGGTTCTACTTAAAGCAGATGCATTAAATTGGTAATGTCCACAAGCATCGATCATAATGATAAATAAAGCCTGATATCAATAATAGAAAGCGAGCTGAGAACTCTTATCCTACGCCACTTCTTTCTTTGTGTCCCTGTAGAGTTCTGCACATGCTCAGTGCGGCGAAGTTGAGTCTCAGGAGACTGGAGCTCGTCTTCTGTCCTTCAGGAACATGCCGTCTGAGCCACCTCCAAGGTACAAACATCTCTGCAAACACCTGCACATGCACCGATGCTTTTAAAAACGCATTAATGCCTAGTTCTGGTTTAAATGAAAAATGTTTATTCTGTGTGAGGTGTTTGGTGAATAGTGTGAGTTAGCAGTGGACAGCAGTGTGTGTGTGTGTGTGTGTGTGTATGAGAGAGAGAGAGATGGTCAGAGAGACTTTGATGTATTTTAACTCTTCAGGGTTTGGAGCTGAGCACTGGGTGATGATTAATTTGCAGAAATCTGGATCCCTGCTGCGTCTGCTGCAGTAATGTTGTGAACAAACACATGGCAACACCAAATATGTTATAAAAAAGAGTGTAAAGTGGATCTAAACAGCTTTGTGGTTTCAAAACGTGGTTTTGCACAGGACATGTCACACACACTTCTCAGATACGTGGGCCGGACTGACTGCTCAGTTGAAAGCACAATGCTCATTGAGCCAGTTCTCACATCACTAATTACAACTCGCTCTGCCAGTTCCATAAGAACCCCACACAGCCGCGCAGTATTATTGTACTCCATGGTATTTTTGGAAGCATAAAGCTGCTGAGAATAACGGCCAAAGGTAGGCTATTACCACGTCCAAAACTAAAATGGTGTCTTCAAAATGGTTCTGGACAGAGAAAAAGAAAATGGACACTGAAAACCACTCACGTGTTTATGTGTCTAGCATTTAACACCTCTGGACCAAACAGAGGTCGAAAAGTTAGGAAAAAGACTAACAAAGGCATAGAACTGCATGAAGACCTCCAGAGACAAACAAAACAACAAACAAGTTATTCTGGGTAGAATGAGGGGGCGGAGCCAGAGTTTTTAATGTGGTTTTCCAAATAAAGGAACACTAGGTAATATTTTAACCTTAAAAGCACAGCTTCAAAATAGTTGTCATGCTTCACGGACCTGCAGTAGGAAGAATAGAGTCTCTGTCATTACTGCTCTGGACTCAGCACTGCAGAAACAGCACTATATAACTTTGGGAGGAGGGTAGGAACTGAGCTCAAAGTGTGTAAGCCATTATTATGCTTTATATATTTAATGTAATTGCTTATAATGCTCCAAATTTACAATTGCTTTATCGCTTACTGTTCAGTGCTTTGTAGTTTTTTTATTCACCTCTGTGTTTATGTGTGTGTGTGTCAGCCCCCAGGCCATGCTGACAGGGCAGAGACTGTGCCAGTCTAAATCTCACCAGAGCTCAGTGTTGGCGGCACTGAACCAGCAGCGTGTGGATGGTCAGCTTTGTGATGTGACGCTGGTGGCTGGGGAGCAGAAGTTCCACGCCCACAGAGCCGTACTGGCCGCCTGCAGCGACTACTTCAGGGTCAGACACAGATTTCCCACCTAATACTCCACTGTTATTTAGTTATTCTGTACTCTGTCAGGCTCATAGACTACCAGAGAGCAGGTATGATTTGGGTGGTGGTGGTGTGTTAGTGTGTTAGTGGATCAGACACAGCAGTGCTGCTGACGTTCTTTAAAAATCTAGAGAATGACTAACCCGCCCTGGAGAATCAGATGAGTTACTGTCTCTAACTTCACGCCTACAAGGCAGGAGTAGACAGTGAATGGGCACAGTGTTTAAAACTCTAAAAGCCCTGCTGTGTCTGATCCATTCTTACCAGAGTAACACAGCACCACCAGGTCAGTCTCACTGCAGCGCTGAGAAAAGATCCGCCACCCAAATCATACCTACACTGTGGGGGTACTTTGAGGGTCCTGACCATTGAAGAACGAGGTGAAAAGGGTCTAACAAAGTATGCAGAGCAACAGGGGCACTATGCGGCTCCTGTGTGTTCTGTAGAGCTGACAAAATTCCATTCTATTTGGGAGCCACAGCAATAGATGTTGGAACAAAGCTATGAAATGTTATTGCATTCTGCCACATAAAGATTTGAGAGGCCTGGTTAGTTATGGATCATAAACACCTCTCTAACTCCTCCCAAAGGTATTAGATAGAACTCTTTCACGCCAGAGAACACAGCCCGACTGCTTCACAGCCCAGCGCCTGGGGGATTTAGTCTTTTCCACACTTTCCATTAGGGATGGGGACCTTAGGCTCATTACTTAGAGCATTGTGTATTACCTGCTTTAGCCTCGTTCCAGCTCCATTCCAGAACTAAAGTCGTTTCAGGCACCAAGCGTGTTTGGGTGATCTAATTGTATCTGGGAGTGTTGTTGGGTGTCTGCCAAAGTTTAGTGGTTGTGCATGTGTTTGTGTGTGTGTGTGTGTGTGTGTGAGAGAGATCCACTCAGTGGTGTTCTAGACTGTGGATCAATGTCTATGTGATACCCCACTGCGTGACACTAATCAATGCCTTTGATCATCAGACCCCTGCTGGAATACAGCAGGAATAGCATGGCCTCTCCACTACTTGTGTGTGTGTGTGTGTGTGTGTGTGTGTAAAACAGAGATAATCTTCTGGACCAACAAAATGGCTCTGGCATGTTTTATTTCTTTCTTAAACTGTAATAATGTAGACATTATTTGTATTTCAGAAGATATTTCTGAGGAGACTAGATATCTACTCTCCCCCTGTCCAGTACTCGCACTTGTAACCCTCGCTTGCACGTGTCAGCTTAAGTACCACTTTAAAATGAGACTAGGTTATAAAGAGAGTGAAGCAGATGAGATCATTCTGCAGTGTGTATCAGGTGTTGGATTAAAACATGCACTAGACTTTGCTTACACAGGCCAGGTAAGGGTACACACACACACACACACACACACACACACACACACACACACACACACACACACACACACACACGTAGTGTGTAGTAGTAGGTAGTAGTAATATGTAGTACCACTTTAAAATGAGGCTAGGTTTATAAATGGTTTTAAATATGTTTATTACATGGTTATTACTTGGGTAAAGGTAATTAATAAGTAAAGGGCGTCAGTGACTTCTGTTTTGTCTAATACTGAAAGTGTCAGAACTTACTGAAAAAGATCAAATTAAAGGATAATCTCAGACCTGTAAATGTGAATTTAGTCATTTAACTAGTTATATTTCACCACATTATTATCCGTGTCTAAAATGACGTTCTATTGGTGGTTAAATGGTTAAATGTATTACCAAATACGCAATGGAGCTGACAGGATTAATATTGATTGACCACATGAGGTCAGTATCCGACAAGATCTGAGGTTTAACTGTAGATGGATGTGGGTTCACTATTTGGCAAACAGCAGGTCACTGATACCCTTTCTATCGGTGTGTAATAACTGATTATTAATTATTTGAATGTGTTTAAATAACCTAATTAATAACCATTAGTAAAGAGATTGCAAATATTTGTTTAAACCTTTATAAGTGTAGCTTTATTCTAAAGTGGGACTTTCTTTATTAAAATGGTCGTGGTTCGACTCGTTGTTAAATGAGATGAATTTAGGGGAAAAGTCCCTGTTTAATTTTCCGCACTGATATAAAGGTGTATAAATATCAGCAAGTTCAGGACAGTGTATGAGCACGGAAATCTGTAACTGCTCATAACAAACGGCAAAACTGAAAACGCTGGGCACAAGGCAGGAACACACCCTGGAGGAGGGGCCAGTCCTTTGCAGGGCGACACACACTCACACATTCACTCACATTATTAAAACATCAAAGTGCACACTTCAAGGAAGGCCTTAGGGCTTAGGGCCTCTGTTAAGGTGCACACAACTTGTCTCTGAAAACCATGAATTGAAATGGGATGCTGCACATGGGCTTAATGACTCCATGCTCAATGCCAGGTGTGGGCCAGAGGGGTCTAAATCACCCCCAGCATTGGGAAGTGTGTCTCTGAGTGATGGAGATTTATTCAATGCATTTGGGTTATTTGTGATTCAGCATCAATACCTGACCATACTTATGATCTCGTGAATGCTCATTACAATCAGTGCTTCACAGAAATATCCCAACATCTAATATAAAGCCTTCCCAGAAGAGTAGATGTTGTCATTGAAGTGAACAGGAACACACTTCCTATTAATAACAAGATAAAATGTTGGATAAGCTGGTGTCCACAAACCAGTTGTAATTTGCATATATACATTTGCATGAAAGCATATTTATATATCGGTCTGTGTGTATCTCTGTGTGTGTGTGTCTGTGTGTGTGTGTGTGTGTGTATGTGTGTTTTCAGGCCATGTTCAGTCTGTGTATGGCAGAGAGTGAAGCAGATGAGATCACTCTGCAGGGTGTATCAGGTGTTGGATTAAAACATGCACTAGACTTTGCTTACACAGGCCAGGTAAGGGTACGCACACACACACACACACACACACACACATGTAGTGTGTAGTAGTAGGTAGTAGTACTATGTAGTATTAGGCAAGGAAGATTCATTTATGAGTTTTACTAAATAAACAATATAAAAGATATAAATTTTCCAGCTGCTTGAGCCATAATTTTATTCCAGTTAAAGCCCTATTCGGATGGGATTAGTTTCACATGGGGAGCTGGGGTAATGTCAGGGGGGGTGAGGTCATGGTGGATTCGCACTGGATGAGAAATCTTAGTGAAAATAACATAGGAGATGGGAGTGGCCACTCGATTCACGCATTACCATCACGCAGCGTGGATCAGACACAGCAGAGCGACTGGAGTTTTTACACTATCACTACTCTTCTGAGAACAGCCCAATAAGCAAAAACATCCAGCCCACAATAACCTCATCTTACTTTACATCTATAAGGTGGACTAAAGAGGTAGGAGTGGGTGTATAAAAAACTCCAGCAGCACTGCTGTGTCTGATCCACTCGCACCAGCACAACACACACTAACACACCACCACCACGTCAGTGTCACTGCAGCACTGAGAATGATTTACCAGCCAAATAATATCTGCCCTGTGGTGGTCCTGAGTGTTGAGGAACAGGGTGAAAGAGGCTAACAAAGTATGCAGAGCTACAAGTTTACTAAAGCCTCTAATTTTAGAAAAAAGAAAGTGCACCTTTATGGTCAGAAGAGCGAATGAAATGGAGGAGTGTAGAAAGGAGGTGGGTTAAATATTATGTATCATTTTGGCGATTTATGAATAATAATAAAACTGAATAACGTAGGGTACCTTTAAAACTGCAGCTCTTACTATTTATAAGTTGCAGTTGTTTCACTCGTGATTTCGGTTGGGTTCAGCCTTGTAAACATGCTTTTAGTTCCACGAGTTTTTACAGTCAAAAGGAATATTGTGGGAAATAATTCTTAAAGCGATTAATGAATGACTTATTTTAACAGCCTCATAGCTTTCTGTGTTAGACATCAAAGAGCAGCCAGAACATCAGCATAACGTCTCAAAATCCCAAGCTATTTTCATGTCTGACGCAGATAAGGACTCTGATAATGTATATGAGATTTGGTTTTCAATTATATCTCATATCTGTGGTAATAAAGCCTTGTCATCACAAAGATCAACCCCCTGCTCATATTCAAATACATGCTTTAAAGGGACTCTCTGTCAGAAAAGAAAACACTGCTAACACTAATCTCTCCCCCACCTCCCTCTCTCTCTCTCTCTCTCTCTCTCTCTCTCTCTCTCTCTCTGTAGATTCTCTTAGATCCAGGGGTTATTCAGGATGTTTTATCTGCTGGAAGTCATCTGCAGCTTCTAGAACTTCTCACACTATGCTCACAGTATTTAATACAGGTATAAAACACCAACAAACACACACACACACACACACACACACATCTGTACATATATATTTCCAACCATGTAAATAAATGAACTGTTCCCATGCTCACTTTGGACAGCTTTGGTTGCCATTAAAGTGATGTATTGTAATAAGTTTGAAATGTGCTGCCACTAGATGGCAGTGTAGCTCTGTCTGTTGTGCAATGGGAGTTGGCTGCTAGAAAATAATTGTTGGTCATCATCAAAAGTTGATAGTTTTTGTAATAAATGCATAACTTTACAACCATCTTCTGAGACTAAATTCTGAGGTTTTTATTGTTTTATTTATTTGTTTATTTTAAGAAAAATGTCTCTTTGTGTAACTGTGAAAGAGAAATTAATAATTTTCTTTAATAGATGTTTTGATGGAAAATGTAATAATATAAAGTGTGTGTGTGTGTGTGAAGGAGCTGAGCAGTGTGAATTACCTGGAGCTGTTCCGATTGGCTGATCTCTTCCACCTGCCCATGCTGGAGCAGGCTGTGATTGGTTACCTGGTGCAGCACCTGGCAGAGCTACAGGAGGCGGAGCTTCTTCTACTGCCACTCCGCCTCTTGAGGGAGGTGCTGAAGAGTGACCAGCTCACTTCCCTCACAGAGGAGGAGATATGGCAGGTAGTAATGTGTGTGTGTGTGTGTGTGTGTGTCTTAGGGATGTCCAATCCAAAGAATGGGTCATGGAGCTAATCCAGGCATATAGTAATGCATTAAATCAGTTACATTTTGTCCAGAAATTTAAACACCTCTTGTAATGAATTAATTCACCTGTTTTAAACGGCACCCTACCAACCAAATTAATTCTGGATTTTGAACTGGTTCCATTCAGGATTCTTAGAACCTGTGCCACATTTGCACCAGTTTTGTTGGGAACAGCGTCAGAGCCATAAATAAATGTATAGAGCCAGGAATAAATCACGGTTTATCCACTGTTTACAGCGTGTTCAGCAGGGTCCGTGTCCCAACATCGACTGTAAATTCTTCCCAGTCACGAGGTCAAATCTTGTGAGTTCTACCCTTCAGTTCAGAAATAAGTGCAGGATGATTTTCCACAATATTTGGATATATATATATATACTGTGTATTCATTAACACATCTGTATATCTAACCTGGTGTTAAAACATCAGTTTTGTGCACTTTTCTCTAGACACGGCTGAGGGCAGGTGTGTGTGACTGTTCATTTTTCCCAATCATTCCTCTGCCACCAGGTTCTTTCTCTGATTAACCTTCTGTCCCTCCTCCTCCCCACACTGATGAACCCACTCTCTGACCTCACCACTGCCCACTGATTACACACAAACACACACACACACACACACACTTGAGTTTATTCAGCCATCAGACAGCACTCTGTGTGTGTGTGTGTGTGTGTGTGTGTGAGAACCAGACCTGCCCTCATATCCTGCACCTGTCAATCATCATCACACACTCATCCTCTGGAAATCACATTTTCTTCCTCTGTATTTTCTATTCTGCTCACACTTTTGTGTGTGTGTGTGTGTGTGTGTGTGTGTGTGTGTAATTTATTCAGCTCTGAGGAAGTTCTCTGATCCATCACGACCTTCACATTCACACACCTCTCTCTCCCTCACCCCATCTCTCTCACCCTACCCCTTTTTATTTCTTGTCTTTTCTTTCCCTCCCTACCCCTCTTTCACCCTGTCTTTATTTCCTTGCCCTCTATCTCTACCTTTTTCTCTCTTTAATACATACCTTTGTTCTCATCCTTCTGGTTGTTCTCTCTCTCTCTCTCTCCTTATATATATATATGGAAAAATACAGAAAACACAATGCATTAATATTACAATAGAGACAATTCAGATGTGTTTACAGTGTGTGTGTGCGTGTGTGTGAGAGAGAGAGAGAGAGAGAGAGTCCCTCTCAGTGATGTTCCTTTTGCCTTAATTGGCTGCCTGAGCTGATTGTGTTAAATGCTGCTCTCGTGTGTCAGTTTCCATCACTCCCGCCTTTTTTCTCTCTGAGGATAAATGAGTCCAGATTACTGTCAGCTTTGATTAAATACTCATTGTTTAAGATCCTTCACGCATTGACTCTCTGTGTGTGTGTGTGTGTGAGTCTGTGGCCTTTATGTAGATCTCTTTACCACGCTGTGCTTACTGTATTTCCTAAGTGTCAGATTTCAGTGCAGTGTCAGGTTTCAGATTTTTTTTTAATATTAAGTCTTTATCTTTTTAGTGTTCTCTCTGGAAGGAGAGCTGAAGGGAGGTGGTGGGAAATTTTCAGTCAGTGTTTTTGGCAACTAGTTTCGTAAGCACTTGCTGGTGTTTACAAAATGACCTTCTCCAACTTTAAATCACAATCCTATTTACATTTCCTTATTCCATTTTTAATATCACGGTTTAAATGGCTGAACGACAAACCCAGGGTAATTATTTAGGTAATTATTCACCTCCTGTTTTATTTAAATGTTATATTTCACCTTCAATCCTCCCCCTCTCTGTCTTTCTCTCCCTCCATCTGTCTCACTGTCCCTCTCTCCTCCTTCTGTCCCCTTATTCACACCTCTCTAGTTACTGGTGCGCTGGTTGGAGCATGGCCGCCGTCTCCATCACTCCGAGGAGCTGCTGCAGTTCGTCCGTTTCGGGCTGATGGACCTGTCCACACTTCAGCGAGTGTCCTGTGGCGTTCTGGAGTTCTGTCCCTCCGGCGCCGCCCTGGTGGACGAGGCACTAGAGTACCACCGCTGCCCTTGTATCCAGCCGTTGCGGCAGACCCCTCGAACCACCCCCCGGCACCGCTGCCTCACGTTATACATCACAGGTGGCCGCAAGCGTGAGGTCAGCCGGGTGCGTGAGCTACGCTTCTTTAATCCTGCTCCCCAGGACCACGCCCGGCGGGCCGGAGGTGGGGCCAACTGGAGTGAGCTGGCACCTATGCCCGCAGGGCGGAGCCATCACTGCGTTGCGGTGATGGGCAACTTCTTGTTCGTGGCAGGGGGTGAGGTGGAGCACGTGACCGGCCGTACGTGTGCCGTTAGGAGCGTGTGTCGCTACGACTTGCGGGCAGACTGCTGGAGCGACGTGGCACCAATGAAGGCCTGCCGTGAGCACTTCGTACTGGCGGCACTCGGACACTTCCTCTACGCTGTCGGAGGCAGAAATGAGCTAAGGCAGGTGCTGCCGAGCGTGGAGCGCTACTGTCCCCGCAGGAACAAGTGGAGCTATGTCCAGCCATTTGACCGCTCGCTCTCCTGCCATGCCGGCTGTGTCGCAGATGACCTGCTCTGGATCTCAGGTATGGAGAGACCGCCTCTCAAGACCCTGGCACACACTTGAAAAAGAGAAAAACAAAAAAGGCTATAATCATTTCGTTTTTTTTCCTTCCTCCAGGTGGGGTCACAAACACAGCACAATACCAGAACAGACTGATGGTGTATGACCCAGAACAGGTAACTGACAACTGTTTGTGTGTGTGAGAGGGAGAGTGCAAAAGAATGTGTGTGAGAGAGAGAGATCTTGAGAAAAAGACTGAAAATAAAAAAGAAGCAGCAGAAGGAGTGAAAGTGACGGTGATAAAAGGATGATTAGAGAGATGAGAAAGAGAGAGAAACTCATTGGTATTCACATTGGCTCCACACTTACCTGACACTAACACCAACCCCCTCCTCCCACACAGCTCCCAACAGATGCTCGCTCTCTCTCTCGCTCTAATTAATGAATGAATATAACCAGACATTTCCTGAGTTTGCAGAGAGGACTCTCTTTTGAATTAGGTGTGCTTAAAGTAACAGTATGTAATTTTTGACCCTAAAATTCATTCATTCATTATCTGTAACCCTTATCCAGTTCAGGGTCACGGTGGGTCCAGAGCTTACCTGGAATCATTGAGCGCAAGGGGGGAATACACCCTGGAGGGAGCTACCTTAAAATTACAGCTTCAAAATCACTGAGATGCACTGAGCACACACACAGCCATCGCAACAAGCAGCTATTCCAGAATCCGGGTACAGCTGCGGGGTTAGGTGCCTTGCTCAATGGCACTTCACTTACATATGTTAAGATTGCCCCCACCCTCAAATTAACTGCCATTTGAGGGAATCAAACTGGCATCGCTTCACTTCCAAGCCTGCTTCTTTCATAGCCCTGCCACTTAGCCCCATACCTCCGCATTTTGCCAATGTCTCTGAATTTCCAGTTCTACCTTAAATGATGAGGCATTTACATCCTAGCACCTGTGGCTACTACAAAATTGAATGTCGAACTGGACGTTTTGAATAAAAAGATGCCAAATAAGCAGCTTTGTATCACAGAGAGTTAGGAGTGGGTGATAATATATCACTACACCTTGTAATTCAGTTCGCAGGGGCAAGATAACACTTAACACCCAGGGGTAGAGGTAAAGTTAGGAAATGGGATTCACCCTAAGTCTACATGAGTCACATAGTAAAGAGATTTCTTTATAAATGCTCTATTACTGTTGCTTTAGAACTTGTCAGTATGCTTATCGCCGTCTCTAATGAAAAATCCACTAGGGGAGGGGCCAAAGTCTATCCCAGTTTACAAACTATTCTGCCTCTTTGTTGTGAAGTTGTGCATTTCCAAATTCCTCAAAAGTTGCACAGTATAGTTTCAAGTAAAGTTATATCTCATGTAAATTTCTTCTTTCTGTGACAGAATCAGTGGCTGGTGCGGAGCCCCATGCTCCAGAGGAGAGTTTATCATGTGATGGCAGCAGTGAGGAGGCAGTTGTATGTTTTGGGAGGAAACGACCTGGACTTTAATAACGACCGTATCCTCGTCCGCCACATAGACTCATACAATATTGACACAGACCAGTGGACACGCTGCAGCTACAGCCTACTGACTGGTACACACACACACACACATCCCATATATACCCATACATACACACGAAGCCCAGAGTGTAACCTATTTTTCCCAAGATTGTAGACTCTCATTAGAATCAGTTACCATTTTGAACACAGTTGATATAATCTCTATTCGCTGCTCCCGAGCAGCTGCACATGATTTCAGGGTCACCATGCCCAGTGCCAAGCATGGGGTAGAGGGGTGTAAAGTCAACAAAGCTCTGGGCTGTGGAGCAGTGGCCCATCAGAAGCTGACCTCATTAATTCATGCATCTTAATTCTCTCCAAACAGGCCAAAACGAAGCAGGCGTGGCCGTCCATGACGACAGGATATACGTGGTGGGTGGATATTCAATCTGGACAAATGAACCACTCTCCTGTATTCAGGTCAGTTTGGGTCACTGTGTTCTGTTCTTTATCGATGGACAGTAACAAACTAAATAAAAAGCATGCTGTCAGTTTTCAGTGGAGAAACAATGTGGAAGGTGTAGCTTCTAATCCTCAGCACTCTCACTGATGGCAGCTTGCTGCACCTACACACACAAACCTGCAATTTTTTTCTTTCCCTAGAAGACGGCCCAAACCTGTCAATACAGAATGGAAATAAAATAAAAATTGAATTAGCTCTGAAGTGTAACGCAAAGGAAAAATCACTCTCAGAATGCTCAGTAAAGCCACACAAAGACAAAGCAGAGAACGACACTGAACTTAAATACCCTCCAGACAGGTGTCTAATCAGTATTTCGGGGAAGGACAGCGTTGCTGTGATCTCTGATTGGTGTGGGAGCTGCCCATGTGATCTCCTGATGTCTCCTGGGAATTGGAGTTCCTGTGACTCGGTGGGCAGGGTCTCTGGACAACATGACTCTTAAAAACATCTTTAAATAATTAAAAATGAATGACCAGTGATTATAGGGCTAATCACTGCACTTATTGAAAACGTCTAATGAATACTTTGAAGGATAATCACAATATAAACGAGTTATTGATGTGTGTGTTTGTGACAGGTGCTGGACGTGAGCACTAAAGGAAAGGAGGAAGTGTTTTATGGGCCAACTCTACCTTTCGCCTCTAATGGAATAGCAACCTGCTTTTTACCTGCGCCGTATTTCACCTGTCCAAACCTGCAGACCCTACAGATGCCCCACCACCGCATAGGAACGCTGTAACAGATACATACACAAACACACAAAGGTTTGTAAACACTGTTTATAATCAGTGATTTCAGCTACTTAAGGACCACTGTGAGTGTAATCTCTATAGAAAAGCTTAAAATGAATGGGTTGCTCTCGATATTCTGCACATGGATGTCATCCAGCTCAATGAAAAGCTTGAACTAGAGGGTTATAAACCCCCACCCTCTGAGCTTCGGACAGTGGAACTGTGACCTGTGGAGTGATGGAGATCTATTCAACAAGTCAGCGGTGAGTTGGAGTGGCAGAACCAGCCCTTGAACATCAGTACCTGACCTCTCCAAGGTTCATGTGACTGAACGTCCAGAAGAATTGGGAACATACACATGCACCATTTCTAAACAAAGAAGCGTCCTTAAGACGCCAAACATGTCATGGATGATCAACTCTTACATCTGTATCAAGTGGGAGAAGTAGATGTTTATCAGGAAGCTGAATCTATAACGTCATCAAATTACGCTCTCTCCCGATACTTGTCCTAAGCCCTAAGTGCACTCTTTGAAGTGCACACTTGAAAAATTGAACTTTCTGGCCATTATTGGAAACACTTCCTGTTGCCCCAAGAGCACAGTTCCCACAATGAAGCATGGTGGAGGCAGCATGGTGCGGTGGGGATGATTTTCATAGGATTAAATTAATGATGGCTGGCACTAAGGGTGAATCCCACTTCTTAAATTTACACCTACCCCTCGTTTTCTGGTGTTATCTTGCCCCTTGGATATTGAGTTACATGTAGTGGTTAAAATCTCCCTCTATGAAACGAGGCGACCCTTCAAGAGCCTCGTACCTTGAGGTCTGCAGCTTTATCAGAGCTTCTGGATCTGGAGCTGAATTCAGCAGCTTTTTGTTTTAAACTTCCAGTTCCGCCTTAAACGCTGTAGTAGCTTAAGGCTCTAGAATGTAATTGCTTCAGAATTTAAGGTGACATAATGCACAGAAACTACATTAAAGTATGATACAAAAGATAACGAACAATGGATTTTGAATGAGAAAATACTGATATGTGTGGCTTTCTTTGGTCACGTGTCATTTTTAACCCTAACCCTTTGTTTGATAAGTCCCCCTAAAAAAAATCTGTTTCCAGGGGCACACAGCCTTAAACCTCATCCCTACCCTCTTTCCCAACAAGAACGGAGACACCCCCACCCCCAGGCAAAACAGAGGGGTAGGGATAAGGGGTAAAATGGGATTCATACAGGGCAATTTATGAGGAACACCTTTTAACTCAATGGAGCTGGGGTAGTTTTGCCTTCAAGAATCGGCTAGATGTGCTAAGCTAATAGAGATTTACCACAAGAAATGCGCAGGTCTAACTGTGGCAAAAAGTGGCTCCACAGTGTTTTGTTTTGAATATTTAAACACACTATAGACAAGATATAAACACTCTACAGTTGCAGAGTGTAATTCACTTTTACAGCAGTGTCATGAAATCAAGGGGGAGGGGTTACAGTGCAGTTTCTGCAGTGCTGAGCCCGAAGTAGCAACATCAGAGGCTCTGTTCTCTCCCGTTACAGGTGAGTGGAGCGTCACAATAATTTTGAAGCTGTAATTTTAAGGTAAAAATACTACAGTGTTTCTTTAAGTGTTCAAGGCCTCAGGCCTGAAAACACAACCAACTCAGCTCATGCAATTTCTAACTCTGCAAGTTATCATCAAAAGCCAAAAAGTGCTTTATTTCCTGTTAAATTTCACAACCCTCCAAAACCCTTTACTTAATCTGGACCAAGTTTCCAAATGCAGTTACTTTTTCTACATTTTCCAAAGCTTTTTTTACATTCCTGTGTGAAACATCATGTAATCAGTGTATTGTGGGTCGTAGCCTTCACCGTAGTGCGGTCTTGTGAGAATGGTGCATTGTACTCACAGGCGTCGTTGGTGAGCACCTCCGTTGGGGACGAGTACAGATACTAGGACATTTTTAACTTGTGACTGCAATGTGATCATCTCAACTGCCGTCTAATTTTGACTCAAAGTAATATATTCTCTCGTGCTTTTTTGCATTCTCTGGAAACCTGCAGCAAACTGGAGACTGTTACCCATTTCAGAATCCTAGTTCATCTCAATTTCAATATGAGGTTTTGTATTAAATCTCAGGACTACTGCTGTGTACCTGAATGTGTCAGATTCTGAACATCACCGATGTACAGAAGCCTGAACTTTGCCGTCTGGAATGTTTAACACTTTTAATACTAACACTCTCCGGTCCTGTACTTGGAACTAAAGCTGTGGGTTCATGTTTCTTTTCCCAGCTTATTTCAATAAAACTCCACATTTATGCAATTCATAAATCTGTTGTGTGTTCTTCAATCTGTTACTGATCCGTGTCATGTTCTTCAGAGTCTTTCCTGGTGAGAAAAGCAACAATGTTGTGGCTGACTCTGATGAACTGCTGTTAAAAAGCAGTGGATAATTATAGTCAATATCAGGTATGTTATGATATATTTGGTATATATCATATCCATTCATATCATGGAGGGGGTACCAGTCCTTCACAGGGCAACACACACACTCACACCTACGAACACTGTGGAGTCTCCAATCCACCTACTAACGTAGGAGGAGGAAACCCACACAGACACAGAGAGAACAAACAACACTCCTCACAGACAGTCACCCGGAGGAAACCCACGCAGACACAGAGAGAACACACCACACTCCTCACAGACAGTCACCCGGAGGAAACCCACGCAGACACAGGGAGAACACACCACACTCCTCACAGATAGTCACCCGGAGGAAACCCACGCAGACACAGGGAGAACACACCACACTCCTCACAGACAGTCACCCGGAGGAAACCCACGCAGACACAGGGAGAACACACCACACTCCTCACAGACAGTCACCCGGAGGAAACCCACGCAGACACAGGGAGAACACACCACACTCCTCACAGACAGTCACCCGGAGGAAACCCACGCAGACACAGAGAGAACACACCACACTCCTCACAGACAGTCACCCGGAGGAAACCCACGCAGACACAGGGAGAACACACCACACTCCTCACAGATAGTCACCCGGAGGAAACCCACGCAGACACAGGGAGAAGACACCACACTCCTCACAGACAGTCACCCGGAGGAAACCCACGCAGACACAGTGAGAAGACACCACACTTCTCACAGACAGTCACCAGGAGGAAACCCACGCAGACACAGGGAGAACACACCACACTCCTCACAGACAGTCACCCGGAGGAAACCCACGCAGACACAGGGAGAACACACCACACTCCTCACAGATAAGTCACCCGGAGGAAACCCACGCAGACACAGGGAGAACACACCGCACTCCTCACAGACAGTCACCCGGAGGAAACCCACGCGGACACAGGGAGAAGACACCACACTCCTCACAGACAGTCACCCGGAGGAAACCCACGCAGACACAGGGAGAACACACCACACTCCTCACAGACAGTCACCCGGAGGAAACCCACGCAGACACAGGGAGAACACACCACACTCCTCACAGACAGTCCCCAGGAGGAAACCCACGCAGACACAGGGAGAACACTATAACAATATTTGATTTAACGATATGTTTACAAGTTCTTACACAAGTGGGGAAGGGAAGGATAAATTGAGAGCGAGAGCACAGGGAAAAAAAGGAAAGGGAAGAGGAGAGGAGACTGTGGTGAAAGATTTTATTTTTCAATAAAGCCACTGAATTAAATTCCATATTAATTCATCAAGATATAATCAGTTACAAAACACACACAACTTGTACAGTATTTACACGAGGTCAGATGTCAGTCTTCTTCTAAACTGACCATCTCTGCCTTTCCAGCTTCTCCCAACAAACCCAACAGGGACTTATAGGCATTCCTAAAGAAAGACAGAAAGATGAGGAGAAATATATTGGAGAGATTAAACAGAACACATACAGCTTATTATTATATTACTACCTGAGAGAAGTGTTCCTCCCGAGTCCTCTCTTCTGCTCTGTGTTTCTCAGACTCAGAGACAGAGATGGAATCAGACTGGACACAGTGGGTTGGCTGAGGACCGCTACTGTCTCCAACACGCCGTAAACCTGCTGCTCATACACACCTTCGTTCTCTTGTATAAACGCCCTATACACATACACAGCCCATTGGGTTACAATCAAAACAGCTGTGCCCCAAAATACATGCCAAGAAGTCGATTCAAAAAATATCCAGTTATTTCAGAAAGCTTCTGATAGCAATGACTCAGCATCTTTAAATAATGAGATTTTCTCATGTATTTTTTTTTACCGGAGAACTGTGATGATCTGCTCACACGGCTGATCTCTCGCTGCAGACAAACATCTCTCAACCATCAGCTGCAAACACTCTGCACTCAGCCGCTTCACTGCAGCAAACACACACACACTTAATACATGTCTTCAGATTACTTCCTAAATATTAACATGACATTTGTTTCATTGAATAATTCCTCTTTTATTAGAGCTTCAAACTGATGGTAGTCCCTTGGTGGAGAAAATCTGGAGAAGGTTTTCAAACTGACTTCAAGTTTACTGTAAACTGCCTCTGTAACAAATGTTTGGGTCTGTTTTTCTCATAATCCGGTCAATGAGCTTGGGATTTTAGGTACCAACTGTTTTTGAAAATGTGTGTCTGTGTGTGTGTGTGTGTGTTCTCACCCTGGGGTTCGTTAACAAGCATTAGACAGCGCAGTGCCGGTGGAAGCGTAATGGTCAGGAGTTCAGGGTCAGCATCGTTATTCCTCCGCAGAAGCTCCAGTAAAAAGGACAACACTGCGGCCAGTCGAGGAGGTGGAGCATGGCCTTTAAACTGCAGAAAATTATCTCTAATACACCACCAGGAGGAAAAGAAAAAACAAAAGTAAGCGTGACACAGGTTTAAGAACAGTTTCTTTATGATCATTTACTGAATATCACTCAAATGCTAAGTTAGTCTTCAGATAAACTGTAGAATCACCTCCTCACCACCTCCCAGAACATTTTTCAGATAATATTTGTATATTGTATTTGTTAAGCCTTGAATCAAAAGCAAGTCATCAACTCCAGATGTTTCACATTCATCACATATTACTGCTAAAACTGTTCTAGTTAAACCTCACTGGAGCTCAGCACACTTGAAGGAGAACACTAGCTGCTAATTCTGTTAGGTTAGATTAAAGACCCCCTGAGTTTGCTAACACCATGCTGAATTATGTGGGGAGAGGTAGGGTCATCCTACACACACAGACAGAGCGAGGACACCTGTTTACAAACGGCTGTGTTAGTATTTTTAATATGTAAATGAATGATGTGTACTACCTCAGCACCTGAAGGATAATTCTCCTAAGCAGTGCTCCTCTGGGAGTGGGCCTGATCTCACAGCCAGCTAACAGCACTGGGTGATTGGCTACTGCTCCTGCAGTGGGTGTGGCTGGGAGGAAGCGGCTCAGGTATTGGACGATAACATTACGGAGCTGCTGCCTCAAATAAAGTCCCTGAGTCTGTGACACATTCGCAGCTACAGAGAGACCCTATAGAATACAAACACAAACTCTCACACACACCTTTCTACTTTAACCGCATTAAGCACAAAACAAGTCAGAAAAATAACTCACTTTTCAATAATATAAATAAAAAAAAAACAGTTAAATAAATTCATTAACAGGCAATTTAGCAATTTCACACCCCCCCAAAAAAAAAACATGTCTCTTGAAGCTCTACTGTCAGTTCCACCCCTCACCTGAAGGTAGAGTGGCAGTGTGTCCCTGAGGGCTGAGAGCACCTGAGAGGGCGGGGCTTTTTCTTGCTGCAGCACTGAATGAGGGAGGAGAAGTACGTCCACGATGCGCAGGAGCAGAGACTGGGCTTTGTTGGTGGCCAACAGGGGGCTCCAATGCTTCACCACACAACCTGAGAACAAAGGCCTTATGTTTTTAAATATACTGAATCTCGTTTAAAGGAACAGGCACTGAAACCAGTCGTTCTGAACAGGGCTGTTTAGACAGGGTAAGAAGAGGGCTGTGTTCTTTGATCCTAGTGGTATTTGTACAAAGCATAAAGACCCCAGGGGACAGTGCTAACTTGGGAAAAGGGGTGAAATATGTCTCCTTTCAAGGGGTAATCAGTCATTTTCACCTTTCATTATATAAAGCAATTATACTGACACCTAGAAGCCTGAATGTGTCAGAGATTCTGCTGGGTGTGTATTAGCTGTGTAAAGGAGTGTGAATTTGTGTGTGAGACCCACCAAGTGTCCAGTAAGCGAGCTGAAGGCCTTCAGGGCTGCGGTTCATCAGATACGGTTTAATAAATTTCAGAACATCACCCACATATTCCAGAGCTTTACAAACCAAAGAGGAACGCTCAGACAGCAGCTGCAGACTGGAGTATACACGTCCTACAGACTACCACACACACACACACACATCAGTACACTGCCAGACACAAAACAATGCTAAAGAGTAAAAAAAAAACGTGTTTTTTCATAATTTACTTAGTTGATTAAGTGATTCAGCCTTATACTTTATACTAGGTTTGTGTGTGTGTGTGTGTGTGTGTGTGTGTGTGTGTGTGTTCCCACCTTGATAAACAGTAATAGAGCAGGTTTAGGCTCCAGTTTTCCAGCTGTGAGCTGAAGACCTGCTTTTTGCAGCAGTGTGTCCACTTCTGGAAGTCGGAGCACCAGCCGGGTCATCTCTGATAACTGTGCATCCAGAATCTTTCCTACACACACACACACGGAAATGTATAGTGATGCACTGATCCGAGGGTTGTGATCAAGTCGTGATCAAGCATAAAAAAATGGATCAAAGTGTGTGAACACAAAGTAAACTGGACCTGTTCTGCTGTTGTCAGGAGTTGTGTGAAGATGCCGCTGCAAAACACAACGGATCCAGGCCCTCACACACAGAGCCTGTGCAGAACCAGAACCAGAACCGGAACTCATCCAGCCCACCATCTCTCTGCAGCACAGGAGAGGAGATGAGAGGTTAAAGCCATTGTTCTGTCACATGTCAAATTGACAGCTTTTCTCTTTTTGCCTTTTGAGTCACAAGAAAGACACAGCAAAATAAAAAAATCCGAAAGAACACAATTAATATAAAAGAAGGAAAAGGCCAAAGAAAAATGTACCGAAAGGAATTAAAGACGGAAGTAAATAAAAACGTGGACGTGATTTACCCATTCTGCAGCAGGTGGCTGAGGAAGCTCGTTACCAGCAGGGGGCAGAGCATCTCGTCCCAGCCGAAGCAGTGCATTATGGACTGGAGTGGGTGGGGCTGGAGGTCCTGAGGAGCAGAGTTAGGCATGTCCAGAGCCAACAGAGTGAAACCTGAGGAGAATAAGACACAGGGATACCTTATACTGGTAAAATCATCACAGACGTTTTGAAGCAGCTCTTCTTTCTCCCCGTCTTTTAGTTTTTGCTGCATCTGTAGTAAACTTTATTAACTGACACAGGACAGAAAGGAACATAAATCATCACACCATATCTATTATAGTTGTGTTATTTGAAGGAATCACTACAGTATTGCAGTTATGCAGCCTTGCAGGTTTGGAGCATTTATTTATTTTTTCCCCCACTCTGACCTGCGGCTGCGTCTGCGAGCTGTTGCGGCGGAGTCTGAGAGAGCCTGAGGCTGCGCAGAAATGGGAAGAAATGAGTCCATAGAGCCACGGCCACAGCTAGGTGGCGCTCTTTCACCACGTTCAGAGGAGGAGCCCAAACGGGAAGATCAGTGGAACCCAGCTGATTAAACCGCTGCTGTACTCTCCTAGAGAGAGAGAGAGTGTAAATCTTTACTAATCCTTATACATTTATTTATTCATTCATACACCTATAGCCCACACTTATTTGGCGTGGTGATAAAAGGCAGAACAATTAATACATGGTTTATTGCACAGCCATAATATAAACACACACACACACACACACACACCTGCTCCTTCCAACATCTATTGATTAGTGTGTGAAATCATTAGGCTCCCTTCTGCAGAAAAATGACCCATTACACACACACAAACAAACACACACACACGCACCTCTTAATCCCCCCTTAGCATCTGAGATCATGTTTATTCCTCCCATTAGAGAAATGCAGGGGAAAGAGAGGGAAACCCACCACATACTTGAAAATGAACATAAACATGAACAAACACGCATGACCCCATCACGCACATTATCTATTTGTTTACAATACACAGACCTTTGAAGACTACAACCCACAATGCTGAACGTGTCCATTTCAGGACAGACTTGTTGTTATGTTATTATTATAATTATTATTATTTATCCAATGCTTGAAAAGCATTATATTGTTATTCCTCAGACTACCTCATATATCTTCTTCTTATTATTATTATTCTGTAATTTTCTGCAAGAGAAGGTTTGCATTTATGACATTTTCCTGCTGAAACAGGCCCCCTCAGTTTAATATTCAGTTGAGTGTTCTGTAGAGAACCATGAGCACTTCAAAAATATTTGCAGTCTTCAAATGTTTTGCATTGTGGAAGGGCTCTTCAGATCCATTAATGAATATCACCGCTGTCCAATGAGGAACATGTGTCTCTGTGTTTGTGGATGTTTAGTTTACTACATCATTTGAATACAGCAGCTGTCCTTCACACTGTGTGTAAATTTAATGAAGAATGGACCAATAGAAATCCTCCAAAATTACTCTGAAATAAATCTAAGCACCAAAGGCTTTGTGAAGGAACACAGCTCCCAACTCTGAACACTGCGTTTCCGCTTTTCCAAGTCTGTCTCTGCTACAGTCAGCGTTAACGTTTTGCAGCAGCCATAGGACAGAGACACAGCACACATTCACAGCCTCTCTCTTTTTCTCTCTCTTCTTTCTGCCCACACTACTCTTTGGGAACGTTTGCCATACACATATGGATGTAAGTAGACATACACACACACACACATATACACACACACCCGGATTTGGGGGGTGAGGTGTCAGAGGGGAGAGCACAGTAGGAGAGAAACCTGATTAATCGATTACCGAGAACTCGATTAGTGTCTTGGCACACCGCAGGGGTCGCCACGACGACGACTCGCTCACCTCACTCACACACGGCATCGTGGTAGAGAATACAATGAGTGGAATTAGAGTGTGATTGGTTCGTGGCTGGTGTTGTGTGTGCGCGTGTGTGTCATTGGTCAGATTCAGTCAGCAACACTGTGTGCCCCGGCAGCTAATTTGCCTAAAGCTTTCAGCAGCTTAAATTTACACACTGCTGTAATTACTCATTAATCGTGTCAGTGAAAACGCATTAATTTCAGCCACGGCGCAAAAGCGGAGCAGAAATTAAGAGTAATTTGAGGGGACGGATGGACAGGTGGTGGCCTTCTTAAACCGGGTTCATGTGTGTGTGTGTGAATCACAAACTGTCCGGCTGTGTCTTATCAGCTATTAATAAGCTAATGAATGGCCTTCAACCCAAACACACAGGGAACATGCTCAGCAGAGAAGAGTTACATTAGCGAAGCTGAATCACTCCTGAGGGAAATGAGTTCTCTGTTAAGATTTCCGGATTGTGTAAATTAATACAGCACAAACACATGTATCCAAGTACCTATAAATACAAAAAATATGTAGTAAAACATACAGTAAATATGTTATAGTAGCATTTGGTTTTAATAAAATAAGTGTAGTCATACATTTTGCCCTGAAAAAACAAACAAGGTTGTTTTTCCTTTACGTTTTAAACTATGACATGTTTTGTTTTCTTTTAAAAAGCACTTTATAGTTAGGATTATTAAAGTTAGGATTAAAGAATCCTAAAACTACAAGAAAAAGGAACTCGGGTGCTCTCTCTGCGACCCGTGGGTGTAAGATACACCATTGTCCCAGCGATGAACTCACTGTCTTGCTATCACACACACACACACACAAGCTTCTCTACACTCTGTCCTTTTCACGTAGTCTCCTGACAGTGTCCCTTCCGTTCCTTCACACTCAGTTTCTCTCTATTACACACACTCTGGCCTTTTCATAGTCCCTCTCTCACACACACACACACACACCATTGAAATTCAGTTTTCTGCCAACACCTGCACGGTATGACCCAGGGGCCACAGGCTCTCAGACACACACACACAGAAGCCTTGGGACCTTGAAACACAGGCATTCTCTCTAACACACAAACTATTACTGCTGCTACAAACAGAAGAACCTATTCACAATGCAGCCTTTGTGACCTTGAAAGAAAGACAGCAGAAATTTTGGAGCCTACCAGGGCCACACGGGACCAAACCAACAGATCCAGTGACTGTGAGGTCAGCAGTGCAACTGGAGACAAGTCTGTGTGTGGTCAACCAAATAACGCAGTGAAAAATCAAAAAACAACTGATAAAGAGGGGGCTGTGTGTGTGTGTGTATACCTCAGCTGTGTTAATGCCGTCTCTAGGAAGTTCAGTGCGGTGTGTAGCTCAGAAGTGCGGCAGGCGGGAAGCAGAAGGCTGAAACCTTCACCCAGCAACGCTTCCTCGGACTGGCAGAGGGTGGTGCTGGTTTGCCAGAGCTCGGCCGCTCCATCCAAGTATGCTGAGAGGGGGCGCCAGAGGGCAGTGCGGCGGCTTGGCTCCGTGGTCTTCAGGTAGAACTCCCGTGCTGCAAGAGTGAAGGCGGAGGACAGCTTGGATGCAAGCGGTGCCAAGTCCAGGCCTTTCTCTCCGAACAGCAGCAGAATCGCCAGCTGCCCTCGCCATTGCAGCGCACACACGGCTGGGTTCACCGAGCTGGGCATAGAACCCGGTGTGGAGCTCGGCCCCAGCAGGTTTAGCAGGTCACTTGCTCGCCCTGCCACGTCCTCCAGGTCCCCACACTGCGCTAGAACCATAAACAACAACAGGAAGTGATGCAATCCTGTCTCGGACAACTCCGCCATGCGGCGAGCGTGGAACTTAGAGTAGATTCTGGAGAGAGAGAGAGAGAGAGATCGTATGCAGTGTTGTGATTCTACATTTAACTTCATATTTTATTTAATGCATTTGTGTCTAAGCCTAAGATATCGTTCTTAAAGATGTCACTTCCAGACAAATATTTATGAATTATGCTAATTAGTAGACACGGAGACTGGGGTTATGAGAGAGAGAGAGAGAGAGAGAGAGAGAGAGAGAGAGAGAGAGAGAGAGAGAGAGAGAGAGAGAGAGAGAGAGAGAGAGAGAGAGATGTGTATGTGTGCATCTGAAAGCGCTGTATGATATCCTCCAGGGCAGTATTGCAAAATGGCTGTAAAGATCATGTTAAATGTCAAACACACACACACACACAAACACACAGTTGTAACGCTGTCATTGGCTTGCACAAAACACACACAGCAGCATAGCACAGAAATCAATGACCCCCTGTGCCTTCCAACAATTCCATGTTTTCCCCAAAACACTCTCTCTCTCTCTCAGACACACAGAGACACACACACACACACTGTGACCCTGTCACCCATCGCCTGCTGGTATTTGGTAGAAAATTGTTTGTTGTTTTTCTTCTTTGGAATAAGTTTGAAGCTCGTCTCGTTGTGTTAACATTTCAGCAGAACCACACAAACAGAACCAGTGTTCTATTCATTTCTATTACACGTTATCAATGTTATTTCCCTCCGTAAATCTCCAACGGATATGTTCAGACAGAACAGACAGGCTGTGCCTCTAAGAAAAGAGCAGTTAAATGCATTGTCCACTTAATTTCATATTTATCTCTGTGTTGGAACAGAAAGAATGATGATTCTGTAGAGCCGTGGGTCCCAATGTGGAAGGCTGTTGCAGAGGGGGATGAGACACAGCATTCATGTCACTTGTAATAATTCCACTCTAAAAGTGATTTATCAGAAATTGCAAGTTTTATATGAATTCAAATGTTTATAACAGATGCTGTTCTCAAAAATATGGGAACCACTGCTGAAGGTGGATATGAGGAAGTGGACAGTTTCTGAGACCTGCACTTTGTGGGTATTTAATTTCTACTTATTTAAAAAAGCAAGGATTGGAAAAGCAAAATGATTTTTTTTAAAAATGCCCATTGCTCAAAGAGAACCACTGCTTTGGGCTGGTTCCTCCTACTGGGGCCCCATGGCCCTGTGTGTGTGACAAAATAAATCTGGATAATGACTTCCCTATGTCTGGAGCGTGCTCAGACACACGACAGACATGAAGGCTAATTAGCTAATGAGCGTGGTGGTTAATTCGGTTTCCCAGCCACCGCGGAGCAAGAGCTGGCAGAAACCGGACTGGATTGGGCCAAACACACACACACACACACTTATATTAATAAGCCCAGCAGGGAGCCCGTATGTGTGAGTATATATATTTGTGTGTGTGTGTGTGTGTGTGTGTGTGCGCGTCTGTCTTCATTCTCCAGGAATCTGTAGCATCTGCTCATCAGAAAAAAAAACTGTCCAGAAAAAACAGGTGGCCAAATAAACAAACAAAAGACAAACAAACAAATACAAACTATGCTGGGAGCTCCTCACTCATGAACTCCTGGAACTCTATATGACTATTCTTCACCACAGGACACACACCCTACCTGCCCTAACTCTAACCAGTCATTCTCCCCGCTGAGACAGAGCAGAGAGGGGCAGGCGGGAGACAGAAAGTGTGGGGAGTGAATGGTGAATAATAGAGAGAGAGACACAGAGAGAGAGAGAGGTGAAGAGGGATAGAGAGGGGTCAGCAAGGACTTTGCTAACTTGGAAAAGAACAGACTGAAGAGAAAGAGAAAATAAGAAAAAGAGAAGAGAAGAGAAGCAGTATGAGTTTATTCAAACCAGTCAAAATAAACTGAATGAAATATTGAACTCACCTGCCCTTAATTTGTCTCCATGCTGCTCCAGGTGCATTTTCCTGACTGAGGTGTACCGCTAACACGCGCAGGAAGATGAGGAAGGAATTAGCCGTGCGGTACAGCTGAGCATGGCTCGCAGAGGTCACGAGGTCGTGGCTGCAACAGCTTTTAGTCTGCTCCAGCAGGGTCAGGGGGGTGGAGCTAATGCTTCCCAAAACGGACACGCCCAACCACGGCACGGTGAATGATCCATTCTGGATCGAAAAGAAGTGAGATACAGAGCTTGATGAACATTACACAGTCAAAAGTGTCTGCGCAGCCAACGCTGCATCTAAAATGAATGGAATTAATCATGAGTTTGAAGCGTATTCTTCTGAAAAGGCTTCACAAAGGATGCCTTAGGCCTACACTACTCTACATGCTTTGGTCCATGGTACCTGCCGTGTTTACCATGCAACAGCTCCCTGACAAAATGTAGCCAGTGATGTGACACAACAGGGTTTGGAAACCAAATCAACCGAATAAGTACATTTAAGTGTTGTTTACTTATTGTAAATTTGCGTGCTGTTGTCTCTTTTTTGTTCAAAGAGATCAGTATTGTTTTTGTCTTTCCTTGTTGCAGCGTCCAGTTCTCATTGGATGCTTTTGTCAGCCACAGATTCAAGGGGAATTTGAAAAGACACTGGCGCAATTTTACGAGCTGCCGTCGTGAGTCGGATAAAAACAAATGTGGTCGCTACTGTAGCTTGGAGATTGTGACAAGTCTCTGCAGCCATTCGGATGTCTGCAAAGTTAATATGTCATGTTTTAATCCTCTACTAACGAACGCCTCTACTAATGAACTTTCCAAGATACGAACCGGGCATTTGAATATTTGTTGCCTCCACCAACGAACCACGACTCTAGAAACGAACCCGAGCCTCCTCTGAGCCGGCGGCTGGAAATGGCCACTGACCCCAACAGGCGAGTCTCCCAGCGCCCCCAGACTTGAGTGAGCTTTTAAGATTAGCACATTGTAGCTTTAGCAATTTAGCATTAGCGTAAATAGCAGACATGGAAATTCGTGCTAAGTTAAGCCGTATCTACGCTTCGTCTCCCCACATTCACCGCCTACTCTCCGTTATTCCACCCCCCACCTCCCGTCATACAGCCAGTGCCTGTGTTACTCCTCCAGCCAGTCGTCACGTCTTCAAGGTAGCGATGTGTAACCACTTCCAACTTTATTATTTCTTTTTTATTACTGTTTTCACTGTATTTCTCTTTTATTTTTAATAACGCTACATGTATTTTTTACTAATTTGAGAGTGTTGTAAACATAGATCAGTGCAAAAAGACTTTCGGGGCGGGGGCTGGAACACATTAATTGCTTTTCCATTATTTTAAATGGGGAAAATTGACTCAAGAAACGAACTTTTCTACTTACGAACCAGGTCACGGAACAGATCAGGTTTGTAGGTAGAGGTTCCACTGTACATTCGTTATAAGGGGTTATATTTTGGACATAGGGGGCGTGATAGCTGGACAGAAACCTGGCTGTTGTTAAAATGATGACTCACCAGGTTTTTGCTGTAATATTCCCACAGTGTGTTTACAGCACTGACATTGGAGCCCCATATTAAACTGAGAGAGAGACAGCAGTGAACATGCATCCGGACCTGCTCCTCCTGTAGAGCTGCCTAAAACACACACACACACACACACAAAGTCAAACTCAAAGGCAGCCTTAAGCCATTTAAATAAGCAACTAAAAGGGACATATAATGAAAATAAATCACTGAGTGGATTAAAGCATTCATTTATGAATCTGAAAACATGGGATAAAGACAAGTCCTGTATGGAGAACAGGCAATGCAGAATTGTCCTAAATCCTCATCTGACAGTGCATTTACAATGCTCCTGATTGGCAATGCACGTGAAAACATACCCCCCGCTTCAGCTGGCTGTGGACGTGATCCAGTTGAAATCCTGGCATCATCCAATTTAAATCATGTTCATTTTGAATACAGAAAGACTGCTTCATACACTGCATTGTGGACACATCACTCAAACACCAGCTCTCTTCTCACTGGTTAGGCACACTCTGTTTGCCAGATTATTTTGCATAAAGTTCAGCCCCAATCAAATGCACAGGATAGATCATGCAACACAAAAATGCAGCTGACGAAGCAAACCACTCCCATTGAAAAAGAATTGGATCCACTATGGTGCAAGTTACACTGTCGGACCAGTGTAAATGCCCTGTGAGTCTGCAATCGCAGCACTAGACCGACATTAATGCAAGAAGGCAAGATGGGGTTAAATGGAGGGAGAAAATCAAACAAAAAAAAGAGATTAAATATGGCATAAACAAGAACAAAAAAATCAAGTAAATGCCTCGCATTTGGAGTAAAATGAGGCTCATTTATGGGCGCTGAATCTGCCGTTCTCTCTTTAGCCAGGGGAAGAAAAATGCTGTGTTGTCTGATTCTTGCTCTATTTTGACCAAAGCATGTCAAAGTGGTTTTTTAAAACCCAGGAGACCGTGTAAACTTATGAAAAAATGGGTTTTTGATGTCCCCTTAAAAGTTCTCTTCTCCAAATGAAAGCATTTAAACACACACCGCACCTTCACGTCGCAGCTGGACTTCAGCAGTTCCAGCACAAAACTCCAGTTATCCTCCAGCTGTTTCTGAAAGACAACAGCAACAAAAAACAAATAAGCTGTTGACCCCCTTTATAAGCATTAAATCTGGGAGGCTTGCGAGGGAAAATAGTGAGCATGTCAACTCTGTGTTCAAAACCAGACTGTTTGGTGAGATGTATATAATGTATAGTAGAGTATGATGTCACACCACCTTTTCTATGCTCCCGTTGCGGCTGTACATGCCAAGCTGGGCGAGGTGAGTGATTAACCACCAGGCGAAACCCAGAGGATCCTTACAGTGAGCTTGGAGGCTGGGGTCACGCTCGTCTGCTGGCGCACCCTTCAGGAGAGTCTTTAGCAGCGCATTCACATAGCCCCAAAAAGACTGGAAATAAGTAAAATAAAGGAGGAAATAAGTACAGAACATTGGAATAATTGTAATGCCAGTGCTATATGCGTGTTTATGTTGTACCTGCGTGTGCAGGGTTTTTCTCCTATATTCTAGCAGGTGAATAAGAAGGATCCACAGTTCTTTGGTACAGATGCAGTGGAAATGGTGACTGGTCAATACTTCAGTGGGTCGAACCTAAATGAAAAAGAGGATAAGTTAAATGCTCCATTTAATGGCTTTTAGTCAAGTGAACATCAGTGAGGCACTGGATGGAGCAGAGAACCCGGTTCCAATGTTACACAGTCCACTGTTGGGGTGCTGTTTCATAAGCCATTAGCCCTTTCTTGTCCACACATGTTATGACCTCAGGAACCTCAGCACAACTCCCTACAGTGTCCTATATCTTTTAAGGGAGTTCTATGCTGATTATGTAAACTGTGTGTTCACTGGTAGAAAAGAAGCTTCAATTTGGATAGTAACTTTTTTAGCAAACCATCAAACACCTTGTTGTACTTGTTCATGGCCAGAGTTATGAGGTCACTCAGAAGGTTGTTGAGATGGTCTTCAAACAGGCTGACGTTGGTCAGGGTTTCTCCAGTTAGATTCACAAACTGTTGCGCATATACCACCTGACCTACAGGGGGCAACACAAAGGAGAAACTGTACCTCTAAAATTCAACCTGCAGATTTGGAAATGAAAAGGAATAAAATGACCTGACCTTATTCTTACAGATTTTTCTCGGTTTATTAACAACAACAACAAAGTTATCAAACGTCTAAGTCTTATTAATAAACACTTTATTTATTTGTTTATAAAACATCCTTGAGCATACACACAGGCTAAATTTAACACCAATATTTAAAGGCTCTTATTTGCTCCAAAATAGAAATCAGAGACAATACTATAATGATATAATTTGCACATTATTATCGGTAGATGAAACATTATTTAATAGCTTTTACCCATCATCCTCTGTCCCAGGAGGTGCAGTATCTCCAGCACGGCCCAGTGGGCGTCCAGGTGAAGGTGTAGCAAATGCCAGGATGGAGGAAAAAGCTAGAGAAAAGTAACTGGTTAATCTCTAACGTCTTGTTTTTAAACATTCATAGATAAAAACATTCAACTGTTCTGACACAAATTTAAACAAATTTTCTTATGGAGCTCACTTCGTAACGTCATAACCTTAAACAGAGATGTAATTTAAAATATATATCTATATATATATATATATATATTATATTGGCTATATTTTATCTAATCAATTATCAATTATGTAACAGTTTAAGATTTTGATTTATAGCGGATCTATAGCTGTAAAATATCTAATCTTTATGCTGCTTTACTTTTCCCTGGTGGTGGATGGTCAGTGAACTCTGGACGTTAGCTGGAAGGTCTCGGAGTCGGCCGATCAGCAGTGTGACGGCAGATAATTCCTCAACTAGAGTGGAAGGTAGCTGAGATTCAAGCTCAGAGAACGGATGAATAAACTCTTCACCTACAGCCTGAGGAACCTCCAGGAACCTGAGTATGAGGAGATGATATTATATAAATAAAATGTATAAGATATAAACAGCAAATAACAAAGGAGGTACTTATAATCTCCAAGTTTGCAAACATACTTTAAAATAGATCATTAAAATATTAACTAACTTAGATTTCATTCTAGAGAACCTTACAATGACGGTGAATGGAACAAGACATTCATTCATTGTCTGTAACCCTTATCCAGTTCAGGGTCGCAGCTCCAGGGAGCCTACCCGGAATCACTGAGCGCAAAGTGGGAACACACCCTGGAGGGGGCGCCAGTCCTTCACAGGGCGACACACACTCACACATTCACACTTATGAGTTGCCAATCCACCTACCAATGTGTGTTTTTGGACCATAGAAGGAAGCCGGAGCACCCAGAGGAAACCCACACGGGAGTGACTTTGTGTAGGCTCCGGGATCAAGAATGAATGAATGAATTAATCATTAATTTAAATCTTTACCTGTGAATAAAAACTTTAATGTAGGCGAGAAACAGCACACACTGCTTTCTCAGTTCCTCAGCTTCATAATGCAGACCACTGGCCTGACCTGGAAGAACAACAGTGTGTTTACTGTAAACTTCCTATTAATACACTTGCTTCCAGAAGTAATGATGGATGGGCAGCAATTAGAATTTAGTTGTCCACCTCTGTAAACAAACAATGACCCATGTGGAGAGGCACTGATTATATATTGTGTTATAAAGCGTTTATAACCTGTTTTACATTACAGACAATAAATTGAAATACACTACTCACCAAAGTCATGCGAGCTGGACTGTACAAGTGTCTCCAGTCTGTAGACATTTTGTCTGAAACAGTGGACAGATTGTGAAATTAACAAACTCCTCACCGTCAGCAGACAGTGTGGCCAAAATCCAAAAACACGCAATCTGTACACACACACACACACACACACCTGAACAAGCCGAACAGAAGTTTAGTGGACTCCACCAGTGCTGTCTCTGTGCCCCACGGGAAGCCAAACATTTCCACAGTATCCATTTCAAAATCTGTAGGAGATGGGTCCAGCTTCAATAGCAATCTGGAGAAAAACAAAGGAGATTAGACTGTTTCAAACAGATGAATGATGGAGATTGGTCTCTAAAACAGACAGTTTGAAACAGATGGATGGACTATAAACAGATATATTTTGAGATAAACCTCATAAATGATGTAATGTCTGAGTTTTGTTGATTTTCTACAGAGAATACACTAGCAATCATGAAGAACGTACTTCTAAAAAGCATTATAAGTATGGGCCGTCAGAACAAATCCCTGCATCCTCACAATTTTAATTGTAAAAATGTAAAAAGTGTTTTTCAGCTCATTCTTCCCCATTTCAACAGGTCCTTCGTCATGACATTTTAGCAGTTGGGGTTTTTACATTATTTTGAAACATTAAAACAACTTTAGAGCGATGATAACCTCAAAAACAGTCCTAAATTAAAGCCGACACACCTCTTCAACACTCCTCTGCTGATGTATCCGTCTGAGGGCAATGTGTGTGCATTGTCCCGTCCTGGTTCATACACACAGGTGAAACACGGCTGTGGTGCGGCCGGTTCACATGCATCCTCTGACAGGAACGGAGAGACCGGGGGAGTAAGTGACTGGCTGAAATCATCCTCCATCCCTCGGCTCCAACACACTGCAGGAAAATAAACCATAAACACACCACAAGGGGGATTCCGGCTCATTTATCAGTTTAACAGCATCCCAAAGGTATTAATAATTCATAATGAATTAATCAATTTGGCCAAAAGAGTGTACAAAGCTTAATGGACCCAGAGTAAACATAAGCTTGGACTAAGAGATTCTAAACCTATGTACTAAACATATTTCCGTCAACGTATTGGCACTTTATGGAATTTGTTTTTACAATAATAAAGTTTAGTAATGTGTTTCACTACTTTTTAGTGGTAACTATTACTTATTCCTCAATTTAAATATTTTCCATTTTATTTATGTAGTTCCTACCCATTTCTCTGGAAGACCAACCAAGTAATCAGTAACAAATTACAAAAAAGAACAAAAATGAATAAAGGTATGGAGCCCTGCTGGTTACACCCCTTCAAAATATGTTTAAATTATCAAACATCTTAAAAGGCGTGGGAACAAGTTATTTATCGCGTTCCCAGTCCTTTTTAACTCGTTTACACATATAATAAAGTTATTCGCATGTGAATAAAAAGCTCAATAATTACAAAGAAATGCAACGTTTTATTGATAAACTCTCGTTTGTCATACACTGAATCAGGCTTAACTAAGGGTTAAACACGTTCATATTTTTCACTGATGTTTCTGCCACATGTTCAAAGACTTAAAAACACTCAGAGGTCCATACAAACGTACAAAATCTAATTTAAAATCATTATCTATTGTGTCATTACGCAGTAAACATCAACATTAAACTCACCTCTTTCAGCTGACTACTCTCCCGCGCTACGGAGAAACACTCAGTGCGCATGCGGACACTTACGTCACCACAAACTCCTGCGATATAATTGGCCAGAAGTTCCTAAGATGGCCTGGGTGTATGGGGTTTTGACCAATCAGAGCCGAGGCTCGGAGTCTGAGACTCGAACTCAAATCGCTCCGTGCTCCCTTCGTAGTGTATGAGAGGAAGGATGCATCCCAAGTGGATTTCTATTAGAAATTATAAGTCTACAGAAGTGTAGAAGTGGATTTCTCGACCTAATTAGGCGATTTCTTGAACATATAATGACCTATAGAAAAGTTAAAATACTGTAGAGAAATGCCAGCACACCATGAAGATTCGTGTTCCTGCATATGCTTATGTTAAACCATTGACAATATCCAATAAAAAATGTGTTTTGACATCACAAAAAAATGGAGGGTGGTGGCAAAGAGGTTCATGTGTCCCTGACACCCAGCTCCAGCCTGAGTGTCTCTGACTTTACATCTACAAGGTGGACCAACGAGGGAGGAGTGTGTGGTGTCCTGGGATGAGTTCACATATGAAGGTTTTGTTGTTGCCCAAAGGGATAGTACAGCCTATATAAACAATAACACAGTTAAAATAAGCATAAACCAGAAAATGTGCATTTCTTCAAGAAAATGGCTGAACAGGAATGGATTTACATTAAAATGGCAGCTTCAAAATAATTATGCTGCTCCACTGACCTGTAATAAAGAGAATAAAGCCTCTGTAGATGCTATTTTGAGCTCAGCACTGCAGAAACTGCACTATGCAACTATAGGAGGAGGGTAAAAAACCGCCCCCATCTCTCCCGTCCCTCTTGAGTTCAGGACAGTTTTGTAAACACACTACAAACTGTAGGGGGAGTCTGGGACCAAATATGGGTTCCAAGGTATGGACGAGGCATTTCAGACTGTTGCTATGCAGCACTATGATGAAACTGTTGGTTTTGCTACCTTATTTCAGAATTTTTCTATAGTGTTGCTAAGTTGGCGCTGTGATGTGGCCAATGTGCTTCTAGATGGCTGATATGTTATAGCTACCAAGTGATTTCTACGATGAATGCTAAGGTATTTCATGTGGCTGCTATAATTGCTATGGTATTTCAGGTGGTTGCTAAGGTTCCCCAGATATTTACCAACTTGTTGCTAAGTGGATGCAATGGTGTTGCTAATGCATTTCTAGGCATTTGACATTGTATCCCAATTGGTCATTAGGGCAGTTAGTACTATAGAGTGGTTGCTATGGTATTTCAGGTAGTTTCCATGTTCCCAGGTGGTTGTTAGGGTGTTACAAACAAAAGTGGTTGCAAACATCAGGTATAAATTATATAAAGTGGACACAATATATACACTATAGATGCTTTGCAGAGAGCAGCAAAAATGATGAAATGTGTCATTATGTTTGTTTGATCATTTAAACATTTATTTATTTATTTTTAGCAAATAAAGTATATAAATATAAATGTTGAAGTACATGGAAATAAAATTCCCAGAAATGAGGCAGCTTAAAAAAACAAGATGATTTTTCTAACAGGACTGACATGTCAGAACTTTTAACATTACATTTTTAAGGTGGAAACTAAGCAAAAAGTTAATGCTGTTAAAGCATCCACTTTTTAAATGACCTGCTCTGGGGCTAACAGGAATGTGTTTAATGACCTTTCTTTAAAAAGAGTGACATGTAGTTAATACTGTACAATGAGGGGACATAATGAGTCGTATTTGACTCTTTATTGGGTTTCCCCCAGAAGGGTCCAGCCTTTGTGGCTTTATCTGGGACCCCGTGGCTTCTGTTTGATCAATTAAAGCTGTGAAAGGCCTCTTCAAACTTGCAGCCCTTTCAGCTCTCTGCCTGGAAAATATAAAGTTATCAGTCTTCCCTTAGCGATATGGGGACAGGAATAAGTGGTTTGTCTATAAAAATGTCCAGGTGCTTTATCAGTGTCCCTCTAGGGCCTCAAGGCCCAGAGCATGATGTTCGACTGGTGGGAAAAAAATCATTTATCCATACTCCTTTCTCTCTTTCTCTCTCCCCCTCTGCCCTGGGCCTGTTGGCTTAGTGGGCATACCTCCAGAATGAGTAAGTTCAGTTAAGATTATATATATATATATATATACAGCAATCAGATCAACCATAACATTACGACCACCTCCTTGTTTCTACACTCACTGTCCACTTTGTAGATCTACAATTACAGAATTACAGATTGTATTCCATATGTTGCTCTGCATACTTTGTGCCCTCAGGACCCCCACAGAGCAGGTGTGATGTGGTGTGGATCATTCTCAGCGCTGCAGTGACACTGACGTGGTGGTGGTGTGTTAGTGTGTGTTGTGCTGGTGTAGAGTGGATCAGACACAGCAGTGCTGCTGGAGTTTTTAAACCCTGTGTCCGCTCTCTGTCCACTCTGTGAGACACTCCTCCCTCGTTGGTCCACCTTGTAGATGTAGAGTCAGAGACAGTAGCTCATCTGTCGCTGCACAGTGTGTGTCGCTCGTCCTCTAGTCCTTCATCGGTGACACAGCGCTGTGCTGAGAATGATCCACCACCACATCACATCTGCTCTGTGGGGGTCCTGAACATTGGAGAAGAGGGTGAAAGGGGTAAACAACCTACGTAGATCAACTGGGGAACTTCAGTCTGTAATTGTAGAACAACAAAGTGCTCCTGTGTGGACAGTGGAGCTGAGAGAACGGACACTGAGTGTAGAAACAAGGAGTTAGTCATAACGATTCTGATTGTCTGTGTATATACAGTATATATCAGACCACTGCAGAGTGAGAATTTGATTGCATCCATCCATGAGAATTTTACAGTAGTAGGCACCACTCCAACTCGTCCCTAAATATTTGCATGAAGCTCCATCCTGCCAAATACACAGTTCCAGTGCTGAGGGGATTTATATCCCTCCAGCTGATGCTTGGTATTCTCATGTGCAGCTGCTCCAGAGCTCATGTCGATCTTGCTCTCCAGTCATCATACACGAGCTGCGTGTAAAGAAGCAACCTTGGCCAAAACCCCCTTTGTGTAGTGACAGATTGTACATCTTCTCCTGCAGTTAACAGTTTTCTGTGTGCGGTGAAGTGCCATGTGGACGTAGACGCAGAGGGAGTTCAGATAAATGAGTCATTTGCATTCTGATAACAGTGTACAGTAGGTAAGAGCTGTGTCTAAGGGTCGGAGATCATTTGCATTGCAGTGTGGAGAGACAGAGATAGAGGGTGTGAGAGAGAGTGTGAAAGGGTGTGTGAGTGTGTGTAGGTGGAGAAGAGAAGGGACGAGAAGAGAAGCTGCTGGAAAGTGAAGGCCTCTGGGATGGACCTGTTCTTCTGGACAGGTAAAGTGTGTGTGATTACACAGAGCTAAAAGCTAAACGCATATTAAACAGCTTCACAGTTTATTGAGTTCAGAGGTTCAGGGGGATCACTTTGTGGAGTTTAGATGCTGTCAGTTCTCAGGAGTGTGCTTCCTTCAGTCTTTGACTTTCACAAAGCCACTTAGATATTTTTAGGTTTTTGATTTAAATTTCTAGACGTTTACAGTGTTGTTAAAAATCAAATATGCAGCTGTAGATTTTAAGTGGGACTTGGCCTGAAAAGTCTTATAAGGGAATGTGTGGCTAAACGGGTTAAATATTTAATTTTTATTTAGAAAATGTTTTTTAATGTAATGCAAAGTGTCAGAGCATTGTGTACAAATTTGGGGGAATCTGCTTTAGCAGAAATATTATAAACAGGGACTAAGACGCTTCTTTCTACTCTTCTGTAAAAAAGAAATTCCAGATGTTGGAACATTGCTGTGAAAAATGAATAGCATTCAGCCACATAGACTTTTCAGGGATGTCAGCTATTGATGCTGAATGATTGGCTGTGGCTCATAATCATCCCGTTTCCACTGCTTTACAGCACATTCCTGTTGTGGGATGCTTTATACCCTGCTTCTGGACTCATGGCATTGCGCACAGTGACCTTTGTAAACCCCATTCCGTTTCATGCATTTCTATGGAGATTAAAAAGCTGTGTCTGCACAATGAATCCACTGCACATTAAAGAATATGAAATAAGCTCAATGTTTTTATTGCAGGTCCTGGGATGCATCCAGCGGTTCTGACCATGCTGTGTGTTTTCTACCTGGCCACCGGGGGGCAGCACTGGACTAACGCACACGTTTTCTATGCCGTGGAGCTGGAGGGGGGCAGCAACGCCGCCGGAGCTTTGGCACAAAAACATGGCCTTCGCTTCATCTCACGGGTCAGCGCTTATTTTAAACCTTAGTTTAAACCTTTATTACATTCACCCCCCCCCCCCCCCAGTTCACTCCACCTTAAATCCATTTACCGAGGCTCTTTTATAAGCAGAAATTTAGAAAGTGCTGACCACTACTTCCATTTTGAAGATATCTGACTTTCATCAAGTTACAATGGAGGGGGAGGCTTTTTGAATATTTCATGTATTACATGTTTGATTAAAAAATCCCTTACAACCAGCTTCTCTCTGAGATTCTCATAAAAAAATCCAATAAGAAAAAGACGCTTAAATCATCAAACGTCAAGTGAGCGGTTAAGATTCTTAGGCTTTTTAGCTGTGTACTACAGGAAAACTGATGAGGATTTAGAAAAGAAACAATCCCGTCCTATTATCTGTGATTATCTGGGGGAAAAGTACATTTATATGATGTCTTACACTATAGTCTTGGTCTATGGGCTTTTAAAGTATTCTTAATTATGTTATTTTGGAACAACTAATTTGTACTCAGTCATTACTAATGTGTAATTTAAATTATATTAAGTTACATTTAATATACACTGAGTGTAATAGTCATGTTATTTTTGTCCCTTTTTTGAAATACATTTCTCTGAGCTGATGCCTTAACTCTGAAAGACATTAAAAGAGCTTAAATTATTAATGAAAATATAAAATAAAAGTCAAAAATATAATCAAATAAGCAGAGCATGTAAAACTATTCACTAGTAAAAATTATGCATTAGCACAAAATATACCAATATACAGTATTACGAATTAAAATATTGTAAATGATAAGAATTTGACTTATACAATATTAAGCATATAAATATATTTAAAGTACTTACAGAGTTGCTGAAATAACGTATGACTAGTACACTCAGTATGTAGTACACTTAAAGCACACGCTCTTTTTCCACAAGGGTATGCACTTTATAAATAAGTTATCTTCTAATTGTCTGATAATCACAGAGAAGACTGGAATGATTCATTTCTAGATTTTAGATATAAATAATATACGGTGGAGCAGCAGGTAGTGTCTCTGTCACAGCTCCAGGGTCCTGGAGGTTGTGGGTTCGAGTCCCGCTCCGGGTGACTGTCTGTGAGGAGTGTGGTGTGTTCTCTCTGTGTCTGCGTGGGTTTCCTCTGGGTGACTGTCTGTGAGGAGCGTGGTGTGTTCTCCCTGTGTCTGTGTGGGTTTCCTCCGGGTGACTGTCTGTGAGGAGTGTGGTGTGTTCTCCCTGTGTCTGTGTGGGTTTCCTCCGGGTGACTGTCTGTGAGGAGTGTGGTGTGTTCTCTCTGTGTCTGCGTGGGTTTCCTCTGGGTGACTGTCTGTGAGGAGTGTGGTGTGTTCTCTCTGTGTCTGTGTGGGTTTCCTCCGGGTGACTGTCTGTGAGGAGCGTGGTGTGTTCTCTCTGTGTCTGCGTGGGTTTCCTCCGGGTGACTGTCTGTGAGGAGTGTGGTGTGTTCTCTCTGTGTCTGTGTGGGTTTCCTCCGGGTGACTGTCTGTGAGGGGTGTGGTGTGTTCTCCCTGTGTCTGCGTGGGTTTCCTCCGGGTGACTGTCTGTGAGGAGCGTGGTGTGTTCTCCCTGTGTCTGCATGGGTTTCCTCCTGGTGTACGTAGGTGTGAGTGTGTTTCATCCTGTGAAGGACTGGCGTCCCCTCCAGGAAGTAGTTCCCACCTTGCGCCCAAAGGTTCCCGGTAGGTTACAGACAATGAAGGAATAAATTAATTAATACTAAAAACAATAATCTTAGTTGCCTAAGAATAAGTGCACAGTTCTTGTCCAACTTTCGCCCTCAATTTTTGTCATCTCTCCAATTCCACCCTGTAAACTGAACTACCTCTATCAAAAACAATGCCACCAGGCTGAAGAAAACACGTGCTTTCTCCAAAAACATGTGATGTGTGGTGTTAATCACCAGCTCTTTTTCACACTGCTGCTAATAACACGTCCCTCGCTGTACAACTGAATCCATGGGAGAAGAGCGCCTTCTCTAACCAGCTTAACTGTGCCCATGCTGGCTAGCTGGCATCATGCAGGTGGGATGAGGGGAAAAGGGGGGGCCATCCCACCCACTGAGAGCAAGGCCAACTGTGCTCTCTATAGACTCTTGGGCTCAGTCCCCTGAAGCATCACTGGCGATCAAACTTGCACTCTCTCAATGATAGGTCCATGTTTTGTAGTTATAAGGGAAGCTGGTATTTTCAGATTACATCAGTAAAGACATGGAGATACATTGTTTGGTTCTGACAGTGAACATATCATCGCTGTCTAATTAAAAAACAAGTATCTCCGTGTTTGTGGATGTTCAGTTTACTCCATCACTTGAACACAGCATCTGTCAATGGACCAATAGAAATACTCCAAAATTATTCTGAAGAAAATCTTTTTGCACTGGCTGCCATTGAAAGTAAAGAAGGGGTTACCCTTCTCCTGTGAAGTTGCTATTTTGGGAGATGCATGTTTTTAATTGGACAGTGAACATAATATATATTTGCACACTGCAGTTTTAGCAGTTCAACCCAAATTCAGCCCTCATTCTGTAACTCATGAATAATGCATGAGCTTGACATTTTCCTGGAGTTTATTGGACAGTGAAGACACCCCAGTGACCTGGCAACACCACAGCGCTGTGAAACACACACACACACGCTCATGCTCTTCTTCAGGAAGGGTACATGTCACACACACACACATACACACACACACACACACACACACACACACACACACACACACACACACACACACACAAACACACACACACACACAAACACACACACACAAACATACACACACATGTATCTGCTGTGGTAAGGATACACAACAGGATAAGAAGAGGACACCTTGTATTTTACAGCTTTATGACCTAAAGGTTTATTTATACCTGAAATGTGGAGTATTAATCAGGAGTGTGTTCTCCTTTCACTAAAGTAATAGTTTGTTCTCTTCTGAAAAGGCTTTACGCTAGACGTTAAGTATTGCTGTGAGGATTTGATGGCATTCAGCCACCTAAATACTAGTATCAGTGCAGTCAGGATGTGATATAGGCTGAATACCACATGAACTGGATGGAGCCGAGTAAAGGAGGGCCCACACTTGGATTGTCCTGAATTTTCAAGCTGAAAAAGGCTGACTGCGCTCTTTTTTACCTGTCGCCTTGAGCCACTTCCAAATGTCAATGACTTTAATTTCCCTTTTGTTGCGACAGGTTCAATGTGATTATGTCAGTAGTGATTTTTTTGTCCCTCTTCTATCACAGCAGATACATTCTGTTTTTACTCAGATTCGTAAAATAATTCAGTTGTATTGGACTCTTTCTGTCTGCTGATGCTGCACGGTGAAAGCCACCAGAAGTGAACACTGCTCTAAAGGGACTCAGAGTTTCTACGTATACAAAGGTCCATAAGAATATGTACAAGTTTTGTGCACAGATAATTAATAACATTTAAACATATTTGCGTTCGCACCCCATGGGCCTCACTACCTACAATATATCAATTCAGTCCAAGGATGTCATGTGGCACAACTCTATATAAATTTGTATAAAACCCATAAGGGAGGAAGCAAATCAGTGTCAATCCCATTCCTCCTGAAACGTGCAGCAGTTACG
The DNA here is from genome assembly GCF_029633855.1 of Hoplias malabaricus. Lineage (NCBI taxonomy): Eukaryota > Metazoa > Chordata > Actinopteri > Characiformes > Erythrinidae > Hoplias > Hoplias malabaricus. The sequence continues at coordinate 864,395 of NC_089818.1, forward strand.
TTCTTGCGGATGCATCATTTAAGGTGGAACGGGAAATTTGAAAGGCAGATTGTTAGAGATGTTTCCCGACATAATACAGCAGGACCTTCATAACGGGAAGGTCTCCTTCAACGTGGTTAAATAAAGAACCCAACACTACAACCATGAGGTGCTGGAGGTTGTGTTCCCTGATTGTTTCTCAGTGGGCAGCGTTCTGACTAGGTAGTGAATGGGCAGCATGCTGTTTCTCAAGTCGGCTCAAGCGTACAAACAGACAAAATTCATACTTTTGTCTTGGGAGTGAAGCTTGTAAATTCAGTGTTTTTGTGTGTTTGTCTGAATTTCAGACATGGGAAACCACATTGATGAAAATATATATATTCCTCATACATGTGCAAATTATATCTGAATGTACAAAACCTTTTTACACATGCACAAAATATTTCTACAGCTGCAAATCTATATGACACATTTTAAAGTAACACATTCAGCTATGTTTATTATTTCACATGTACATAGCCTACCATTTCGTGGCTGAGTTGCTGTGGTTCCCAAAAGCTTCCACTTTGTGGCAGTGTATAACCTGTGCATAAACCAGGTACAAGCTGGTCAGTAGCTGGTTAACTGTAGTGTTGGAGTTATTTTATCCAAAAGTTTTTCCTGACAAAATCATTATCTTGCTTACGTTCTCATTGAAAACAATTATAGGATGAAGTTTCTTTGAGTGGGTGTAGCGTCATTTATCATTTTGTGTGTGTGTGTGTAATGGGTGTTACTGGAACATGCTTTGCCTGTTTATGCATTTTTTGTGTGAAACAAAATCCATGTGGTCAGACATAATGGCAGGTATTACAAATATGATGTTTCATAGGGAATGACATGAAAAAAACAACCACCTTTACTAAATTCACCCCCTCCCTCTCTCTCTCTCTCTCTCACACACACACACACACACACATACACACACACACACACACACATACACACACACGTTTGTTTATTAAAGACATAATATAATGTTCCATCTGTATTTATGCACTATAAGTACCAGTCCAGTCCAGTAGCTTCTTAAATCCTTTTCTCAAAAATGGCTTCTCAACAGCTCCACATCCTTTCAGACCCATAACGCTCATCTGTTTTTTATTTCTTATTTCAAAGAATTCATTAATCAGTCTCCCACAATGTAGAATATTCCCAATTGGACAGTGTGCATGTGTATGTGTGTGTGTGTGTGTGAGAGAGAGAGAGAGAGAGAGAGAGAGAGAGAGAGAGGATGTATAAGTGTATGTGTGTGTGTATGTGCAGATGATATATGGCTGTAAAGGCCGAGTGTTGGCCGTGTGATGGATTAAAGCACTTTGTAGGAAAATTACTGTCTCCCACCCACACACACACACACACACACACACACACACACACATACACACACACACGCACCTCACCACCCCCACAGTAGAGAGAGGGACAGTCTGCATACTGAGACCTCTGTCTGAGACAAACCAGCCCACAGAGGCACACACACACACACACACACACACACACACACACACATACACACACACACACATACACACACACACACACACACACATATGATTTGGATTCGTGTAGATTGGTTTTGATCAGATCGGATCTAGTTTATTTCTGGATTTCAGGACAAATCTGATTCAGATCTGGTTTGCATTTGCTTTGGACATGACTTTCCTGATTTGAAATTTGATTTGGTTATCGTTTGTGCTCAGGGGGATCTGGACTGAATCTTAGATCCAGGTGAATCTGAACCAGGATTAGGCCAGATTTTGACCTGCAGAGATCTGGGTCTTGGTACTGAGTTTTATCTGATTTCTAAATGAACATGTTTGGGGTCTGGTTTGGATTTGATTGGGACCTGATTTGGATGAGATTTGGCTCTGGTTTGGATCTAGTTTGAATCTTGAAAATCTGGTGAAAGCTGGAACACTGCAGATAAATTTTGCTGCCCTAGAACAGATGAATATTTAATCAGAAGTGAGAGAGAGAGAGAGAGAGAGAGAAAAGAGAGTGAGAAATAGAGATATAGAGAGAATTATAGTCATCATTACAGCCTCCCCTTTTGCCCTCCAGAGAGAGAGAGAGAGAGAGAATAAATGATTGTCATTCAAATGCTTTTTTGTCCTTATCTTCTATCTCTCTCCACACTAGCCTTTATTTCCATTCACTCCTTCACATATCAGTCATTTTCTCTCTCTCTCTCTGTCTCTGTCTGTCTCTTTCTCTTGCTTCTTTGTCATTTTTTATTTTTTTACTGCCCTTTTGTCCTTTTTTCATCACAATGTTCTGCTCTTACACAACTTTGCCTTTCTTTTCTCTGCTCTTGACACACACACACACACACACACACACACTGAGACCACTCCCAAGCAGCATCTTCTGCACCACAGTGTAATGAAGTATAACTGTACGTGAGTCCAAATAATGTAACTCCAGATATTTTCAGAATAAATGAATAATTACATTATAATTATTACATTTCTGATTTAACAGGTTGTTGCAATGAACATTATGT